>NW_026778953.1:227500-230000 GCF_030144855.1 Hypanus sabinus
AGTGACTGATGAACAAGGACTCCGAGATCTCTTTGTATTTCTCCCTTACCCAACTCTACACCATTCAGATAATAATCTGCCTTCCTGTTCTTACTCTCAAAGTGGATAACCTCACACTTATTCACATTAAACGTCATCTGCCAAGTATCTGCCCACTCACCCAGCCTATCCAAGTCACCCTGAATTCTCCTAACATCCTCATCACATGTCACACTGCCACCCAGCTTAGTATCATCAGCAAATTTGCTGATGTTATTCTCAATGCCTTCATCTAAATAGTTGACGTAAATTGTAAACAGCTGTGGTCCCAATACCAGCACCGTGGCACCCCACTAGTCACCTGCTGCCATTCCGAGAAACACCCATTCACCGCTACCCTTTGCTTTCTATCTGCCAACCAGTTTTCTATCCATGTCAATGTCTTCCCCCCGATGCCCTGAGCTTTGATTTTACCCACCAATCTCCTATGTGGGACCTTATCAAATGCCTTCTGAAAATCGAGGTACACTACATCCACTGGATCTCCCCTGTCTAACTTCCTGGTTACATCCTCGAAAAACTCCAACAGATTAGTTAAGCATGATTTACCCTTGGAAAATCCATGCTGGCTCGGCCCAATCCTATCACTTCTATCTAGATATGCCACTATTTCATCCCTAATAATGGACTCTAGCATCTTCCCCACCACCGATGTCAACCTGATAGGTCGATAGTTCTTTGTTTTCTCCCTCCCTCCTTTCTTAAAAAGTGGGATAACATTAGCCAATCTCCAATCCTCAGGAACTGATCCTGAATCTAAGGAACATTAGAAAATTATTACCAATGTATCCGCAATTTCCAGGGCCACTTCCTTTAGTACCCTAGGATGCAGACCATCTGGACCTGGGGATTTGTCAGCCTTCAGTCCCATCAGTCTTGTCATCGCCGTTTCCTTCCTAATGTCAATCTGTTTCATTTCCTCTGTCACCCTATGTCCTTGGCCCATCCATACATCTGGGAGATTGCTTGTGTCTTTCTTAGTGAAAACGGATCTAAAGTACTCATTAAAATCTTCTGCCATTTCTCTGTTTCCCATAACAGTTTCACCCAATTCATTCTTCAAGGGCCCAATATTGTTCTTAACTATCTTCTCTCTCTTCACTTACCTAAAAAAGCTTTTGCTATCTTCCTTTATATTCCTGGCTAGCTTGCATTCGTACCTCATTTTTTTCTCCCCGTATTGTCTTTTTAGTTAAGTTCTGTTGTTCCTTAAAAACTTCCCAATCATCTGTCCTCCCACTCACCTTAGCTCTGTCATATTTCCTTTTTTTTAATGCTATGCAATCTCTGACTTCCTTTGTCAATCACTGTGGCCCCTTTCCCCCCTTTGAATCCTTCCTTTTCTGGGGGATGAACTGATTTTGCACCTTGTGCATTATTCCCAAGAATACCTGCCATTGTTGTTCCACTGTCTTTTCTGCTAGGCTATCCGTCCAGTCAACTTTGGCCAGCTCCTCCCTCGTGGTTCCATAGTTTCCCCTGTTCAACTGCAACACTGACACCTCCGAGCTGCCCTTATCCTTCTCAAATTGCAGATAAAAGCTTATCATATTGTGATCACTACCTCCTAATGGCTCCTTTACTGTAAGATCGCTTATCAAATCCTGTTCATTACATAACACTAAATCCAGAATAGTCTTGTCCCTGGTCGGCTCTCGTACAAGCTGTTCCAAGAATGCATCCCGTAGGCACTCTACAAACTCACTATCCTGGGGTCCAGCACCAACCTGATTCTCCCAGTTCACCTGCATGTTGAAATCCCCCATAACTACTGTGACATTACCTTTGCCACATGCCAATGTTAACTCCCTATTAAACTTGCGCCCAATATCCATGCTACTGTTTGGTGGCCTGCAGAGAACACCTATTTGGGTCCTTTTGCCCTTACTGTTCCTCAGTTCTACCCACACAGACTCTACTTCTCCTGACCCTATGTCCCTCCTTGCAAAGGACTGAATCTCAATCCTCACCAACAGGGCCACCCCACCCCCTCTGCCCTCATTTCTGTCCCTACGATAGTATGTATACCCTTGTACATTCATTTCCCAGGTCTGATCTCCCTGCAGCCATGTCTCCGTTATCCCAACAACGTCATAGTTACCCATTCGCACCTGGGCTTCAAGCTCATCCGCCTTATTTCTGACACTTCGTGCATTCAGATATAGAATTTTTAGCCCATTTCTCCTCTCTCTGTTTGAATCGCTGCCTATTGTGCTTAACCCAGCTCCCCGAACTCCCATCGGGCTATACACCTCTAGAATTTTGTTGTCCTTCCTAAATTTACTTATTCTTTCAACACATTTAACTCCATGTTCCGTCAGACCATCCCTCTATACATGTGTCCTCCTTATCACTTGTTCCGCCTCACCTTTCTCTACTACACACTTAATATTCCGGAACCGTGTAGTCCCCACCTGTCCTTTATTCTTCATCTCACTATCCTCTCTCACATTCTGGATCC
>NW_026778953.1:235000-372500 GCF_030144855.1 Hypanus sabinus
AAAAAATGGGCTGAAAAATGGCAGATGGAGTTTAATACAGACAAGTGTGAGGTATTGCACTTTGGAAGGAAAAACCAAGGTAGAACATAAAAGGTAAGTGCAATAGAACAGAGGGATCTAGGAATACAGATATGAAATTCCCTAAAAGTGGTGTCACAGGTAGATAGGGTCGTAAAGAGAGCTTTTTGTACATTGCGTATAAGTATTGAGTATAAGAGTTGAAATGTTATGGTCAGGTTGTATAAGGCGTTGGTGAGGCCAAAGTTGGAGTATTGTGTACAGTTTTGGTCACTGAATTACAGGAAGGATATTAATAAGGTTGAAGAGTGCAGAGAAGGTTTACAAGGATGTTGCCAGGACTTGAGAAACTGAGTAACAGAGAAAGGTTGAATAGGTTTGAAGTTTATTCCCTGGAGCGTAGCAGAATGAGAGGAGATTTGATAGCGGTATATAAAATTATGATGGGAATAGATTGAGTGAATACAAGCAGGCTTTTTCCACTGAGTCTAGGGGAGGAAAAAAAAAACAGAGGACATGGGTTAAGGGTGAAGGGAGAAAAGTTTAAAGGGAACATTAAGGAGGCTTCTTCACACAGAGAGTGGTCGGAATGCCAGATGAAGTGGTAAATGCGGGCTCACTTTTAACATTTAAGAAAACCTTGGACAGGTACATGGATGAGAGGTGTATGGAGGGATACGGGCAAATACGGATCAGTGGGACTAGACAGAAAAATGGTTCAGCACAGAAAAGAAGGCCTGTTTCTGCACTGTAATGTTCTATGGTTCTCTGTCTATCTCTCTCACTCACTAGAGGTCATCTCCCAATTTACCTCTGTTCTCTCTCTCACAGGCACTCACTAGTCCTCTCCCATGTCTTTCTGTTCTCTCCATCTCTCACTCACTCACTGGAGGTCTCCCCCCCTCTCTCCGCCTTCTCTCACTCTAACCCTTCAGCTTGGAAACAGCCCTACAGTCCAGCAAGTCCTTACCATCCAATCTCGTCACTCCGGGCCCTCTCCCTATTTGTATGCCTGTCCACGTGTCCCATGGCTTGGCCCATTTTGGCTCCAATTCACCTCGCGTTCCCATTCCTGGGGTCATCCCCGATGCTGAGCGAGCTTCCGTCCGAACCGACAGACGTGGGACCGTGTGCGAAGAGTCCGCCTATCTTTTCCCGCTTTCCCACAGACCTACAAGGCTGGAATAATCCGTGCGAGCGCATACAGGTGCCCTGTGAACAGGCTGAACCACGTCGCATGCATTGTGGGATACGGCTACCGTGAGTACCACCTCCCGTCTCCAATCAGCGGGGTGTTGTCTCGAGGGCGGGGCGCTGTGCCGTGGGTGGGGCGTTGTGTCGAGGGTGGGGCGCTGTGTCGTGGGCGGGGCGTTGTTGTGGGCGGGGTGCTGTGTCGAGGGTGGGGCGCTGTGTCGTGGGCGGGCACTGTGAATTGGACGGGGCGCTGTGTCGTGGGGGGGCGCTGTGCCTTGGACGGGGCGTTGTGTCGTGGGCGGGGCGCTGTGTCGTGGGTGGGGCGTTGTGTCTTGGGTGAGGCGCTGTGTCGTGGGTGGGGCGCTGTGTCGTGGGCGGGCGCTGTGCCTTGGACGGGGCGTTGTGCCGTGGGCGGGGCGTTGTGTCTTGGGTGAGGCGCTGTGTCGTGGGTGGGGCGCTGTGTCGTGGGTGGGGCGCTGTGTCGTGGGCGGGCGCTGTGCCTTGGACGGGGCGTTGTGCCGTGGGCGGGGCATTGTGTCTTGGGTGAGGCGCTGTGTCGTGGGTGGGGCGCTGTGTCGTGGGTGGGGCGCTGTGCCTTGGACGGGGCGTTGTGCCGTGGGCGGGGCGCTGTGCCGTGGGTGGGGCGCTGTGCCGTGGGCGGGCGCTGTGCCTTGGACGGGGCGTTGTGCCGTGGGCGGGGCATTGTGTCTTGGGTGAGGCGCTGTGTCGTGGGTGGGGCGCTGTGTCGTGGGTGGGGCGCTGTGCCTTGGACGGGGCGTTGTGCCGTGGGCGGGGCGCTGTGCCGTGGGTGGGGCGCTGTGCCGTGGGCGCGGTGCTGTGTCGTGGGCGGGGCGTTGTCGTGGGTGAGGCGCTGTGTCGTGGGTGGGGCGCTGTGTCGTGGGCGGGGCGTTGTGTCTTGGGCGGGGCGTTGTCGTGGGCGGGGCGCTGTGCCGTGGGTGGGGCTTTGTGCCATTCCTCATGTCCGAGAATCAGAGACCTTTACTAATTGTCCATCTTTGTATCCTACTCCCTGCGCATCCCCACCCCCCACGCACTGCGAGTATTCGCAAACAGCGACCAGCACCTCGACCTTACAAGACCATAAGACGTAGGAGCAGATTTAGGCCATTCGGCCCGTCGAATCTACTCCGACATTCAAATGCGGCTGATTTATCATGACTCCCAAACCCATTCTCTCACTTCTCCCTGACACCCATACTAATAAGCAACCTGTTGAACTCTGCTAATATCCCCATTGGCTTGGCCAATCACCACCCTCCGGATAAATCAATTACTCCTCATCTCTGTTGTTCACTGATCCCATTTGCCTGCACTGGCCTCCTCTACCTCCGTGATACAACTACTTGTCCAATGCTGCTACGGTATTTTCGTCCAAGGGAGAACGGGCCAGCGACGCGGGGCTCAGCGTGTTCGTGTGGGGTGAGGCCGCTGAATCGGAGGAGAAGCTCACTCTGTCCGTTTTCCGATTTTTCAGAAAAGGGGATGTCGTACTGGATCGTCAAGAATAGCTGGGGACAGAACTGGGGAGAAATGGTAAGTTTTTCAAGCTTAGAAGTCAGAAAGTTCCGTGCAGGATGAGATCCCATTCACGCTTCGCTGCACAAAATCTCACTAACCTCTTCCATTCGACTTTCCGTGACAGGGATACTTCCGCCTGTACCTTGGGGAACAGTGCTGTGGAGTGAACCGCTTCCCCATGTCCGCAATTGTTTAAGTCGAGTGCACTGGGCGCGTCGCTGCAGCCCTGGTCGATCGGAGGCGGCGAGGCGACGGGAAGAAGCTCCTCCACCTTTGCAGCTTGGCATGGCGTTTCTGCACAAATACGACCCGTTCCAACACACACACCATCAGGTTACCACCCCGGCCCATTTCTACCCAGCCCCATTCCAGTCACTCGGCCACACTGAGCAGCATCTTCGGCTCTCTAACAGCCCCCATGGCCGCCCCCACCGCGAGTCCGATCCGCTTGGACGTGTCAGCAGACTCCACCCTGCTAGTGTGAGCCCTGGTATGGAAGGCTACCCCGTCCTCTCAGGGGGGCACCAGTCAGAGACCCCGAGCGACGTAGAGAGTGGAATAGGCGGCCATGACGCCGTCCATCGGGAACACTTGTGTTCACTGGACTGGTTTGGTCTTGGGAGAGGGGGGTCCTGTTGGAGTTCTGGCTCATTGGAAGGGATGGGTTCAAGGCATCAATTTCCTTAGATCACGGGGTTGTCAGCTGGAATGCTTCCGTTTGGAATGAATGGATTCCTTCCCAGAGCTTTCTCCAGTGGAACACTTTTCCTTGGGAAGGGGTTGGTTCAATTCCCTGCTGTTTTGCACCCTGACCTTTCTGTGGTTGAACAAGCTCTGCAATTTTGTGGCTTTTGCAAAGACTTAATAAAATGACGTGAAGCATCACACTGACTGGTTGAGTTTGTCTGGCGCTGTCTCCCGGGAACAATCCTCTCCTTCCTCAAACACCCGACACTCTCCTCTCCCGCTTCTGACCTCCAGTGCGAGCAACCCAAGACACTGTCAGCCACTCCTCCTCAGACCACTTGCCTGCGTCACCTGTCGCTCGTCACCTGACCCCACGACAATAGCAAGCGTCATGCTGGCTCACGACAACTACTCACGGGAGCTGAGAAAAATCAATGGGGTACAAATTGAACCCGATTAAATATGGAAAGACCTAGAGAGTCAGAACATGGAGAGGATGTTTCCTTTAGTGGGGGAGTCTAGGACCAGAGGACACAGATAGAGTGGATGTGGAGAGGATGTTTCCTTTAGTGGGGGAGTCTAGGACCAGAGGACACATATAGAGTGGATGTGGAGAGGATGTTTCCTTTAGTGGGGGAGTCTAGGACCAGAGGACACAGATAGAGTGGATGTGGAGAGGATGTTTCCTTTAGTGGGGGAGTCTAGGACCAGAGGACACAGATAGAGTGGATGTGGAGAGGATGTTTCCTTTAGTGGGGGAGTCTAGGACCAGAGGACACAGATAGAGTGGATGTGGAGAGGACGTTTCCTTTAGTGGGGGAGTCTAGGACAAGAGGACACAGATAGAGTGGATGTGGAGAGGATGTTTCCTATAGTGGGGGAGTCTAGGACCAGAGGACACAGATAGAGTGGATGTGGAGAGGATGTTTCCTATAGCGGGGGAGTCTAGGACCAGAGGACATAGATAGAGTGGATGTGGAGAGGATGTTTCCTGTAGTGGGGGAGTCTAGGACAAGAGGACACAGATAGAGTGGATGTGGAGAGGATGTTTCCTATAGCGGGGGAGTCTAGGACCGGAGGACACAGATAGAGTGGATGTGGAGAGGATGTTTCCTGTGGTGAGGGAGTCTAGGACCAGAGGACACAGAAAGAGTGGATGTGGAGAGGATGTTTCCTATAGTGGGGGAGTCTAGGACCAGAGGACACAGATAGAGTGGATGTGGAGAGGATGTGTTTGGTAGTTCAGGGCGTACAGCCTCAGAATAAAGGGACTCTTTTTGTAACGGAGACTGGGAGGAATTTCTTCAGCCAGAGAACGGTGACTCTGTGCAATTCCTGGTCCCGGGAGGCTTTGGGGTCGATGTCACTTGCTGTAACTCCGGCAGTAGTTGATGGTCATTGAAGGTTATCGGAAGGGCAGGAGAATGTGACGAGGAGGGATAATAAGTCAGGCATGATGGGATTGGTGGAGCAGGCCTGACTGTCCGAATGGCCAAATTTGGTCCAGATCCTGCGCTCTTTCCGTTTTCTATAAAGAAGGCTGACACTGTAGTGTCTAAGTTGAGTTTATTGGATACACAGGTGGGCACCGATACGGTGGAAATCCTTTCGGCAGCAGCATCCCCCGAACGCATCAACTGCTCTACACCCACAAGGGCAAGGTTGATTCTGCATTGCTTTCCCAGAAAGAACACGATAAGAGCAAGCAAGCCGCCCAACTCGGTGCGATCGGACTGGAGAGGTCGCCTGTCGCTTTGCCGACGTTGCAATTCGGGCCTGGGAGCTGCGAGAAGATGGCAGGATTGCGAAGGCGGCGATCCTCCGTGATGGACGTTGTCGTTCTGAGGCAGCGATTCCTGTAGATACTACGGACGGGGGGCGGGGGGGTCGTAGTGTATCAGAATCAGGTTTCATACCAACGGCACACGCCGTGAAATTTGTCTACTTTGCAGGAGTAGTGCAGAAATAGCAAATAAAAAGCAGTGAAGAATGTTCATGGGTTCGGAAATCCGAAGGCAGAGGGGAAGAAGCTGTTTCTGAATGGTTGAGCGTGTGTCTTCAGGCTCCTGTCCCTCCTCCCTGATGGTAGCGATGGAAACAATTTGTGTTGTGTGTGGTGGTGGGAGGGGGGTCCGTAATGAGGGATGCTCCTGGGAAGATGTGCTCGATTCTATAGAGGCTGGTGACCATGATGGGGCTGACTAATTTTGCAACTCTCTGCAGCTTCTTCCTTTCCTATGCAGTAGACCCTCCACCCACCCCCACTGCCAGCAAACCCGACGGTGATGCAGCCAGTTAGGATGCTCTCCACTGTACATCTGTGGAAATGTCCACGTGTTCCTGGTGACAAACCAAATCTCCTCCGACTCCTAACGAAATGAAGCTGCTGCCTTGCCTTTTTCATAGATACAGCGATAAACCGGGGCCAGGTTCGGTCCTCAGAGATATTGACACGCAGGAACTTGAAGCTGCTCACTCCCGCCACTTCTGATCCCTCTGTGCCCTCTGATCCCTCTGATCCCTCTGTGCAGCTTCCTGCCATGCGACCAGTCAAGATGTTTTCGAGTTATATCTCAGTGAGGGCCCGATGTCGTGCAGGTTGGTTCAAGAACCGAGAGGGTGAAGGAGAGTGGCCGGTGGTGTGAGACTTCCTGCTCGATGGGAGCTGTGCGAAGAGGGCACGGCCTCCAGGGGCGCCTAACCTCCCTCCGCCCGTTTTAACTCTCCTTGCAAAACAATCCGTCATTCGCCACGTCCACGCTGTACTGGAACACTGGCTTTTAATGGACGATGCACGGCGTCTCTCCGGTCAGATAGCTTGCTTATTCTAAGTGAAACTCCCCGGTTCCGTCGGCAGTGTGAGTCTAGGGAAGACCTGCTCCCCCCGCCAAACGCGGGAGATAGAGACGCAAGCGCCCTCCCCCACCCAAACCCCTTCTTTGTGTGAGAGCTGCGTGGTTCGTCACCCTGTTGCAAATCAGTATCACGAAATAAAGGACAGTACACCGCATACACTTAAAGGATTCAGCTTCATAATTCTTAATTTGACTGAAGAGTCAAGAAAAAGTATAAACGAAAAGAGCCTATTTAAATGAAACGGTCTAATGTGCACAGGGTTTCCCCTTCGCCTATCCTCCTTCGATCCCACCCCAGGCTTCTCTCCGGCGTCTACTCCCTTCATCTCCCGCCGAACGGAAGGCTCAGCTCACCCCGGTGTCAGGCACGGACGGCTCACACCCGTTATCTCCAACCGTAACCCAAACACTGTCAGCAGCGAAGCCAGATTAGTGACTGAAATACCTGAGGCGCTCAGTAGATGGCGCTGACACCTCCATGAGCAATGATGTCATTTGTCTGGGTCGAGATTCTCACCCTTCATCAATAGATTACCAGACACACCTAACACCGATTAGGAGGTGATCGAGGCTGGTGGCTGCATCTATCAGTTGGTCAGTCTGATACCTGCTCTGCTCTGAAGCCGTTTTGTAATATCCTCTGTGAACTCTTAAGTTGCCTGTGTACTTGAGTTGGGATTTGACAAATGAATGTGTCGAGACAGTTGTACCGAGCGCCTCTGACTGTTGAAGTAAAGTTTGAAGTCATCTGACTCAGTCTGCAGTTATGCTCAGTCCCACCTGCATCCGTTACAGCCACATCCCTCATCATTGGCCTTTTGACATGCATTTCCTACCTCCCATTGTAACTTGTAGACCACATCCTTACTACTATTTGGGAGTCTGTATACAACTCTCTTCAGGATAATTTTACCCCTGCAGTTCCTTAACTCTACCCACAATGATCCCACACCTTCCGACCCAATGTCACCTCTTTCTAATTGCTTATCTCATTTTTTTACTGTTACGTATTCAGGCAACAATAAATATATGAGTTCGGCAAGGGATTTTATAACAAATAACACTTTTATTGAACACTGAGAACAAACCCCCCCAAAAGTAAACAAACACTAACGTAACCGGAAATCAGCTGCTGTGCGGCAGCTTAAACAGTTCTTAAAGCGATGTTGCAAAAACAGTTCTTTTAAGTAGTATTGCCAAAAGTTCGAAAGTGCTCACAGTCCATTTAAAAGGAGAGACTTTATAAGACGATTTAAATTCTCTTTCACGTCGTCTTGTTTCGATCCCCGACGTCGAACTTACAAAGAAGAATTTACAAAATGAAACGAAACGGCTTAAAGGCACTGACCTTTCCTTTATCACACTGTCCTCAAACTTCGCCCGCAGAGATTAACACGAGAACAGTCAACGAATTATTTTCGAATAAGGATTAACTAAGGCCGAACCCGTTTCACCGTCAAAAATAGATACTCCTCGATCTTTAACTCCCGAACTCCGATCTTCACTCTCCACTGATTCTCAAACTAGCAGTATTGTAAAGAACCTGCTGGCAATGACCTTTTAAACTTTAGGCATTAGATAAAAAACTTCATCCTTCAACTAAACTGCGTCATCACATTAAATCACGCAGCGGCATGAAGCCAACTTGGCAAATCCAGCCACGAACTGCCCCTCCTCACAGGGCGGGGTCTTCCTTTTATAACCTGTAAAAAAAACCTGTCACATGATCTCTACTGGCGGGAAAGTGACATCACTCCACCATCACAAGACCATTACCTCAAGTCCAGTATAGCTTCAACCCCAGTCACGTGACCAAAGTAGCACTGTCATGTCACGAGTACGTAACATTACCCACAGGGCAATGCCACCCCTCTGCCTTCCTGCCTGTCCTTCTGATACAGTGGATGTTAAGCTTCCGGATATAATCTTTTATCCACGATTCAGTGCTGCCCACAACATCATACATGCCATTCCAGAACTGTACTCTCGGTTAATCTACCTTGTTCCGTACAGTGTGCACATCCTAATATAACTCTTTCAGTCCAGCATTCTCCTTTTTCATTTTGTCCACCTTTTCCATTGAAACTCATCCTGTTGACTGCAGTTTTGCCCTGTCATCAGCCTCCCTTTGCATGGAGTCTCACTACACGCTGCCTCTGTTTCCAGAACGACCACCTCATACTCAGTGCTATCCGGTTTGTACACTCCACCCCCGCCAAACGAGTTTAAACCCTCCCAAACAATTCTATCCTGCAAGGATATTGGACCCCTCGGGTTCAGGTGTAACCCATCCCTTTTGTGCAGGTCATACCTTCCCCAGGAGAGTTCCCAATGATCCATAAATCCGATCCCTTGTCCCCTGCACTAGTTCCTCCGCCTCGCATTCCCCTGCCAAATCATCCTATTCCTACCCTCCCTGACACGTGGCACAGGCAGCAATCCAGAGATTACCACCCTGGAAGTCCCACTTCTCAGCTTTCTACCCAGCTCCCAAAATCTCCCTTCAGCACCTCCACACCTTGTCTACCTTTGTCATCGGTGCCGATATGACCTCTGGCTGCTCACCCTCCCCCATGGACCCAGGGATATCCCGGACCCTGGCACCTGGGAGGCAACATACCATCTGGGTATCTCTATCGTGCCCACAGAACCTGGTTTCTGTTCCTCTCACTAAGGAATCTCCTGTCAACACTGCGGCCCGCTTCAGCTCTCTGCTCTTCTGATCCGCAGCACGGGACTCAGTGCCAGAGACCCATTCATCGTGGCTCATACCCAGCAGGACGTGCACCTCAACCGTATCTAAAGTGGTATACTTATTACTGAGGGGAATGGCCACAGGGGGACTCTGCATTTCCCGTCAGTCACCCAATTACCTGTCTACAGCAACCCAATGTTAACTACCTCCCTGTAGCTCCCGCTATGACCGCGTGCTCCCTCAAGGACAGCGAGGCTCGGGCATATACTCGGAAAAGAAGCAGGCAGTGGGCCCGGGCAGCGCCAGACCTGCAGATGGCCATCTTGACCAAGCCCAGGACCAAGCCCACCGAGAGATCCTCCCCTCTCCCCACCCGCTTCCGAAATGGGTGTTCCACTCCCCTAAGGTGCAGTGGCCTTCCTCACCGCCCCTCCTGTGTACATGTTAGCACCCCCACCCCGCTCCCTTCCCAAAGATCGTCACCTCAGTACTGCGGGAAGGTGCTGGAGTAAGTGACCATCACCCCCCTATCAGTGATGCTGACAGCTTCAAGGTCTTCTGAGTCAACATCACCAAGAGACTTCTGTGGTCCTGGCCCAGAAAAGTACACGCTAAGGGAACTCGGCATTTCCCCGTTGACACTCACTACTCTTTTTGAATACACCATAGAAGGACATTCTGCCTAGATACTTCACGCCCCGGTGCTGGACCCCAAGAGGGGCAATTCTTGGAATGCCTACGAGATGCCCTTTCGGAGCAGCTTGTGGTTGTGCACACTTGGGGGTCAGTTATCCGCGATTGGGCGATGTGCAATGAATGGAATGGACTAGAGAGCTGAAGATAAGGAAACCTTTGGGATCAGCGGTCACACTATGTTAGAATTCACCCTGCAATTTGAGAAGGAGAAGTTACAGTCAGATGTATCCGTATCACAGTGGAGTAAAGGGAATTACAGAGGCACGAGAGAGGAACTGGCCATATTTGCTTGGAAAAGATCACTGGCAGGGACAACGGCAGAGCAGCCATGGCTGGAGTTTCTGGAGGCAGATCGGCAGGCACGAGCGAGCTACATGCCGAAGAAGAGGTAGTATTCTAAAGGCAGGGTGACACTAACTCCAGACTTAAAAGCCAAAGAGAGGGCATATAATAGAGCAAAAAATAGTGGGAAGTTAGAGGATAGGGAAACTTTTAATAACCAGCAGAAGGCAATAAAAAAGTCATAAAGAGGGAAAAGACGGAATGCAAAAGTAAGTTGGCCGGTATTCTTAAAAGGGATACCAAAAGATTCTTCAGGTATATAACATGTAAATTAGAGGTGAGAGTAGATATCGGGCCGCTAGACAATGATGCTAGAGAGGTAGTAATGGGGGACAAGGAACAGGCGAATGAACGGAATAAGTATTTTTCATCAGTCTTCACTGTGGAAGTCACTGGTAGCATGACGCAAGTTCAGGAGTATCAGGGAGCTGAGCGGGTGTGAAGTTGCCATTACGAGGGAGAAGATGCTTGGAACTGAGAGGTCTGAAGGTAGATAGGTCACTTGGACAAGATGGACTACATCCCAATGTTCTGAAAGATGTGCCAGAAGAGATTGTTGAGCCATTAATAATGATCTTCCAGGAATCACTAGATTCTGGAATGGTTTCAGAAGACCAGAAAATCACAAATGTCACTCCACTCTTCAAGGGAGAGAAGCAGAAGAAAGGAAATTATCGATCTCAATAGTTGGATTCGACTATTAAGGACGTGGTTCGGCGTACTTGGAGGCACACGACAAAATAGACCATAGTCAGCATGGTTTCCTTAAGGAAAAATCTTCCCGAACAAATCTGGCAGAATTCTTTGAAGAAATAACAAGCAGGATAGTCAACGGAGAATCGGTGCTACATACCTGGATTTTCAGAAAGCCTTTGCCACACATGAAGCTTCTTAACAACTTAAGAGCCCATGGTATTACAGGAGAGACACGAGCAATGATAGAAGCATTGGCTTGTTGGCAGGGAGCGAAGAGTGGGAACAAAGAGAGACTTTTCTGGTTGGCTGCCGGTGACCAGTGGTGTTCCACAGGAGTTTGTGTTGGGGTCACTTCCTTTAACATTACATGTCAATGATTTGGATGATGGAATTGATGGCTTTGTGGCTGAGTTTGCAGATGATACGAAGATAGGTGGAGGACCAGGTAGGGTTGAGGAAGCAGAGAGGCTACAGAAGGATTTAGACAGATTAGGAGAAGTGGCAGATTGAATACAGTTTTGGGAAGTACATGGTCATGCATTTTGGTAGAAGAAATAAAAGAAAAGAATATTTTATAAATGGAGAGAAAATTGAAAAATCTGAGGTGCAAAAGGACTTGGGAGTCCTTGTGCACGATCCCCTAAAGGGTAACTAGCAGGTTGCGTCTGTGGTGAGGAAGGCAAATGCGATTTCAGCATTCATTTTGAGAGGACTTGAATATAAAAACAAGGATATAATGTTGGAACTTCATAAAGCAGAGGGGAGACATCACTTGGAGTATTGTGAGCCGCTTTATTTAAGAAGGTTGTGCTGACATTGGAGAGGGTTCAAAAGAGGTTTTCAAAATAATTTCGGGGTTGAAAGGCTCATCATACAGAATGTTTGATGGCTTTGGGCCAGTACTCACTGGAATTCAGAACAATGAAGGGAATATCTCATTAAAACCTATCAAATGTTGAAAGGACTCAGCAGAATGGATGCGGAGAGGATGTTTCCAATGGTGGGGGAGTGTAGGACCAGAGACCACAGCCTCAGGATACAGGGATGTCCATTTAGAACAGAGATGAGGACGAATTTCTTTAGACAGAGTGGTGAATCCGTGCAATTCGTTGCAACAGACATCTGTGGATGCCACGTCCTTGGGTATCGTTAAGGCAGAGGTTGATAGATTCTTGATTATTTTCGGGCATGATAGGGCGAGAAAGCAGGAGGAAGGGACTGAGAGGGAAATGGGTCAGCCATGATGAAATGGTGCAGCAGACTCGATGGGACAAATGGCTTGATTCTTCTCCTATGTCTTATGGCTTGGTACGGCATTCCTCTTCAATGTTGCAACACTACTGCCCTCCCCCTCTGGCAGCTCATTCCAGGTTTCCCTCAGAGCACCTTTAAATCTCTCCCCTTTCATCTTGGATCTGATAGGATCTGTGTTGGATTGTGTTGGCGGGGCGAAGATAAGTCTCAACCAAAGGAGGTGTAAGCACTGCCTGCTTCCGCTAGCCTGCAGGTCACCCTTCAACCCTTGGGGTAAAGACTGGGACTGTCCTCCTTAGCCACACCCCGCTACAAGGTCGCTCCTCATTCCCGCTCCAAAGAAAGCACAACTTTGTCGAGCCAACCCAACGTAAATTAGGCGACCGCATCGTTGAGAACCATCCGCAGAAAGTGGAGTTTCCCGGGGGCCAACCATTTCAGTTTCTAACCCCATCCCAACATGTCTGTCCATGGCCTGATGAGGTTACCTCTCTCAGGGTGGAGGAGCAACACCTCATATCCTGTGTCAGCAGCCTCCAACCTGATGGCAGGAAGATCAATTTCTCCAACGTCCCCTCGCCCTCCCTTCCTCTTCGATTCCACACTCTGCCCTCTTACCTCTTCTCCTCACCTGCTTCTCCCATCACCCTGCTGCCCCTCCTCCTTCCCTCTCCTCTCCTTTTCCACCCATCACCTCCCAAGTTCTTGCCTCAAGCCCCTTCCTTCCCTCACCTATCAGGGTTAGTAAAGAAAAAGCAAAAAAAGAAAAGGGTCCATTTTAATGCAAAGTCTAATGTGCACAAGTTGGAGCTCACGGTTTCCTCTTCGTCGATCCTCCTTCAATCTGCCCCGGGCTTGGTCAGATCACGGGCCCGCTCCGGACCAAGTCCTACGACCTCTTCTCTCCGGAATCTACTCCCTTCATCTCACACTGAACCAAAAACCCAGCTCACCACGGAGTCAGGCACGAAAACACAACCGCTATCAATGGACAGCTTACATTCCAAAGACACGTTATCTCTAACCATAACCCAAACACTGCTTCGTCAGAGAGACCATTACGTAAACAGTGCAACCTTTCCCGGGGTCTCACAATGGCATATGGTTCTGGTCACCCATTACAAGCTTTGGAGAGACCACAGGAGAGGGTTGCCCGGACGTTGCCTGGTTTAGAGGGCATGTGCTATCTAATGTTGCAGCTACATAGGACCCTGGTCAGACCCCATTTGGAGTACTGTGCTCAGTTCTGGTCGCCTCACTACAGGAAGGATGTGGAAGCCATAGAAAGGGTGCAGAGGAGATTTACAAGGATGTTGCCTGGATTGGGGAGCATGCCTTATGAGAATAGGTTGAGTGAACTCGGCCTTCTCTCCTTGGAGGATGAGAGGTGACGTGATAGAGGTGTACAAGATGATGAGAGGCATTGATCGTGTGGGTAATCAGAGGCTTTTTCCCAGGGCTGTAATGGTTGCCACAAGAGGACACAGTTTTAAGGTGCTGGGGAGTAGGTACAGAGGAGATGTCAGGGGTAAGTTATTGACTCAGAGAGTGGTGAGTGCGTGGAACGGGCTCTTGGCAATGGTGGTGGAGGTGGATACGATAAGGTCTTCTAAGAGACTTTTCGATAGGTACATGGAGCTTAGAAAAATAGAGGGCTATGAGTAAGCCTAGTAATTTCTAAGGTGGGGATATGTTTGGCACAACTTTGTGGGCCGAAGGGCCTGTATTACGCTGTAGCTTTTCTATGCTTCTACGAGAGGCTGTACAAACTTGGGTTGATTTCTCTGGAGATTAAAGATTAAAGAGGGGCAGAGATGGAGCAGATAGTGTCATTTCCCCAGGTTGAAATGTCTAATACCAGATGGCATGTATTGAAAGTGAGAGGGGAAACCCACCATCACCACCTCACTACTTTTTAATTTCCATTTTTGAATTACTTATTTAAATTGACAACTTTATGTGATAATATCTATACGGTATCTCATTCACATTGTTTATCTAATATAGTATTGTACCGCTGCCACAAAGACAACGTGTCATGCACTTTGGTAGAAGAAATAAAAAGGGTAATTAGACCATTTTGTCAAATGGAGAGAAAATACAAAACTCTGAGACACAAAGGGGTGTGGGAGTCTCCGTGCAGGATTCCCTACAGGTTCATTTACAGGTGGATTGGGAGCTGAGGAAGGCAAATCTGATGTTTGCATCCATTTCAGGAGGACTGGAATATGGTAACGTGGAGGCTTCATAAAGCACTGGTGAAGCCTCTCTTGGAGGTTTGGGCCCCTCATCTTGGAAAGGATGTGCTGAGACTGAAGGTGATCGGGGGTAAGTGGTGGGGTGTGGAACGTCCTGCCAGGGGTGGTGTAGAGACAGATACATTAGGGACATTTAAGGTGATCAGGGGTAAGTGGGGGGTGTGTGGAACGTCCTGCCAGGTGTGGTGCAGAGACAGATACATTAGGGACATATAAGGTGATCGGGGGTAAGTGGGGGGTGTGTGGAACGTCCTGCCAGGGGTGGTGTAGAGACAGATACATTAGGGACATTTAATGTGATCGGGGGTAAGTGGGGGGTGTGTGGAACGTCCAGCCAGGGGTGGTGTAGAGTCAGATACATTAGGGACATTTAAGGTGTTCGGGGGTAAATGGTAGGTGTGTGGAACGTCCTGCCAGGGGTGGTGCAGAGACAGATACATTAGGGACATTTAAGGTGATCGGGGTAAGTGGGGGGTGTGTGGAACGTCCTGCCAGGGGTGGTGTAGAGACAGATACATTAGGGACATTTAATGTGATCGGGGGTAAGTGGGGGGTGTGTGGAACGTCCTGCCAGGGGTGGTGTAGAGACAGATACATTAGGGACATTTTAGGTTATCGGGGTAAGTGGGGGGTGTGTGGAATGTCCTGCCAGGGGGGTGCAGGGACAGATACATTAGGGACATTTAAGTTTATCGGGGTAAGTGGGGGGTGTGTGGAACGTCCTGCCAGGGGTGGTGTAGAGACAGATACATTAGGGACATTTAAACTGATCGGGGGTGAGTGGGGGGTGTGTGGAACGTCCTGCCAGGGGTGGTGTAGAGACAGATACATTATGGACATTTAAGGTGATCGGGGGTAAGTGGTGGGTGTGTGGAACGTCCTGCCAGGGATGGTGTAGAGACAGATACATTAGGGACATTTAAGGTGATCGGGGGTAAGTGGTGGGTGTGTGGAATGTCCTGTAGGAGGTGGTGTAGAGACAGATACATTAGGGACATTTCAGAGATATTTAGAAGTGAACTTCAATGTGATGATATTGGAGGATGGAAACATTTGGTGGACAGATGGGATCAGGATAGCTGGTCACTTGATGTCTAATTTAATTGGGTCAGCACAACGTTGTGGACCAAACTGTGCCCTAGGGCATGAACCCCCCGCCCACCTGCCATCACCTCCGCAAATCTCCGGGTGGGCTGCAGAACGGGAGTCTGTAGTCCCCTAGAGACGGCAGCAGTCAAACACAAGCAGTCACACCCAAGCTTCAGAACATTTTTATTGAGTCTTTGCAAAAGCCAAAAGAAAATGCAGAACTGGTTTCAATTAAAGCCCAATCAAATGGGAAATCAGTGAGGATATGAGCCAATGCCAACCCATCATCCCACAAGGGAGACCACTCCAGTGAATAAAACAGCCAATACTCAAGGGGCCGATTGGTCTAATTCTATTCCTGCGTCTTATGATCTAATCGATCAACTGCTTCCCAGTAAAAGATGTGGAATGAATGCATTCATTCCCAAAGGGATCCATCCGTACCAGGGACCAACAGGAAGTGGTACCGACTCCTCCCCTTCCAACCAGCCCGCATTCCAATGGAACGCTCCTATACCAAGATGGATCCATTCCAATGAACCAATCATTCCCAACAAATGGTGTGGTAATTCTTCAATCCCCTCCCTACGTTGGCTTGGGGCCTCTGATTGGTGCAGCCCTGTGTGGGATCAACACAAGAGCTCTGGTTATCTGGGCACGGTCTCCCGACAACCCTCGGTGTTTCTCTCATGGATTGGACTGCAGGTCGGAGCGGTGGGGCTTGTGGGCCTGTCTGGCAGGGGCAGGAGGCTCCGGCCAGAATGGCTGGATGACCGGGGGCTGCCACTGGAATAGTACCGAGGGATGGAGCGGTGAGATGGGGAATGGGAAGGTGGGGTGAGGGGGGAGGCACTCCCACTTGTCGAGAAAGGTTTGCTAAGCTGCGGTATTGGAGGTGGCACACTGCCTTGGACCACCCAGGGCCGGCCGCGATTTGCCTCGGAGCTGCCGGCTAAACAATGGCAGTCAGGGGGAAACGGTTCAGTCCGCAGGCCTTCTCACCACGGTAGATGCGGAAGTATCCCTGTCAAGGAGTAGAAAGGAGCGAGAGGTAAGATCCTGTGGCCTGCCCCAAGTACATCGCAAACGACACATTTCACTGTATGTTTCCACATACACGTGACTGATACAGATAATCTGTCATCTTAAACAAAGGTGCTGGAAGCCCAGAGCAACATAAAATGCTTAAGGAACTCAGCATCTATGCAGAGGAATAGACAGTTTGACGTTTTGAGCTGACACCTTTTATCCGGATTTGGCATGAATGGTCTCTGTCCAAAGGAAGACCATTGAGAAGAAGATGATGAAGTCAGGTTGGCAGTGGAGTAAGCGGAATCACAGAAGCATGAGAGAGGAGTTGGCTGAAATTGATTGGAAGGGCACACTAGCAGGGGCGATGGCAGAACAGCAATGGCTGGAGTTCTGGAAGCAATTTAAAAGACCCAGGATAGGTACAGCTCAAAGCTGAAGAAATATTCTATAGGAAGGGTGATGGAACTGTGGCTGACAAGGGAAGCCAAGGCCAACATAAAATCAAAGAGAGGGCATATAATGGAGCAAAAATTAGTGAGAAGTTGGAGCACTGGGAAGCTTTTAAATACCAACAGAAGGCAATTAAAAAAACACAAGGAAGGAAAAGATGAAATATGAAGGTAAGCTAGCCCATAATTTAAAAGATGATACATAAAGTTTTTTCAGATATAAAAGGTGTAAAAGATAGAGGAGACTAGATATTGGACCACTGCATAAATGATGCTGGTGAGGTAGTAATGGGGGACATAGAAATGGCAGATGAACTTAATAGGCACTTTGTATCAGTCTTCACTGTGGAAGGCACTTGTAGAATGCCAAAAAGTTCATGAGTGTTTTGGGGGGGGGTTGTTGGCAGAAGTGGTGTAATTACTATTACTAGGGAGAAGGTGCTTGGGAAACTGAAAGGTCTGAAGGTAGACAATTCACCTGGAGCAGATGGTGCACACCCCAGGGTTCTGAATGAGGTGGGTGAAGAGACATTAGTAATGACCTTTTAAGAATTACTAGGTTCTGGAATGGTTCCAGAAGGCTGGTAAATTGCAAATGTCACTCTGCTCTTCAAGAATGGAGAGAGGCAGAAGAAAGGAAACTATCGGCTGGTTAGTCTGAGCTCGGTGGTTGGGAAGGTGTTGGAGTCGATTGTCGAGGATGAGGTTTCGGGGGACTTGGAGGCTCGTGATGAAATAGGCCACAGTCAGCATGTTTCCTCAGAATCGATGGATGTTGCTTACTTGGGCCTTTGACAAGGTGCCACACAGAAGGCTGCTTAACAAAGCTTCCATGGAACTACAAGAAATATTCTAGCATGGATAGAAGGTTGGCTGACAGGCAGGAGCGTTGCTGCACTGAGGCGATGATTAGGGTTGTGCCAGTCAGTTCAAGAACCAGATAGTTGAAGGGAAGTAGTTGTGCCTGAACCTGGAGCTGTGGGACTTCAGGCTTCTGACCCTCCTGCCCAGTGGGAGGTCCGAGAAGATGGCACGGCTCGGACTGAGGGGTGGGTAAGGTCTTTGATGGTGGATGCTGCCTTCCTGAGGCAGCCCCTCCTGTGGATACGACCGAAGGTGGGGAGGGATGTGTCAGTGATGAACCAAGCTGAGTCCGCATCTCTCTGCCGTGATTGGGTCGGAGCAGGATGTGGACTGGGGCAAAAAGGTTATTTCACTCAGTGAGCAATGAGGGTCTGGAACCCGTCCCACATTATACAGCATTGTCCCAAGCCCCGGAGCATTAAAGAACCACAGGGGCCTGTGTTGGGTATTTGGGGGTGGGGTAGGGACTAACAACGCCTCTTCCAAACCAGCAGGGATAGGATGGAGCCTACGGATTCAGTCCACGCGGTAATTCCCTGAGCTGACTTACGCTTTCGCCCCAGTTGCTTCCCCAGCTGTTCTTTATGATCCAGTAAGGCGACCTCCTTTCTGCAACACAGAAAGAAGAGTGGAGTCAGCATCCCATCGCCGTCCTCCGCAGTTCTGCGCACATCTCTCCGGGGACCAGTGGAGTGGGAACTGACGGCAAGAGCCAAGGTCGGAGAGGGTCAAAGCCCGGTGGTAGACCCTGCTCACAGGGGGAGCCACAGCTGGGCACGCCGACGGGGTGGGCACCGGGACAGGGAGAGGAGTCGGGGGAATTTACTCTGGCAGTGAGAGGGGGAAGGGACTCACTGAACATTCAGCCATTAAATTGAAACAAGGAATACCAAACAAGTTCATCAGAAACGGCTTAAAATTTAATGTCTTAAAATAAAATTGATCAAGGTGTCTGAAAGATGAGGTAAAGGTGGGAGGTGAGAGATGCGAGGTTCTGTGAAGGGATTTTTCGTGTGTGTATGTGTTAGTGCATGTGCACGTGTGTGTGTGTGTGCGCGCGCGCGTGAAATTTGCAAAAGAACATCCCCCACACCCAACACCTCCGATGCTCCAGTTTCCACCTATAACCCGAAGCCACGCGGGGTGAATGGGAAGATTGATCACTGCACACTGCACCCTTGATGTAAAGGTGAGGGCAGAATTTGGGGGAGCTGCTGGGAATGTTGGGGGGAATATAAGCGGATCTGTATAGAGATGGTAAATGGGATCAGGACATCATTTTAAGGTGATCGGGGTAAGTGGGGGGTGTGTGGAACGTCCTGCCAGGGGTGGTGTAGAGACAGATACATTAGGGACATTTAAGGTGATCGGGGGTAAGTGGTGGGTGTGTGGAACGTCCTGCCAGGGGTGGTGTAGAGACAGATACATTAGGGACATTTAAGGTGATCGGGGATAAGTGGGGGGTGTGTGGAACGTCCTGCCAGGGGTGGTGTAGAGACAGATACATTAGGGACATTTAAGGTGATCGGGGATAAGTGGGGGGTGTGTGGAACGTCCTGCCAGGGGTGGTGTAGAGACAGATACATTAGGGACATTTAAGGTGATCGGGGATAAGTGGGGGGTGTGTGGAACGTCCTGCCAGGGGTGGTGTGGAGACAGATACATTAGGGACATTTAAGGTGATGGGGGGTAAGTGGGGGGTGTGTGGGACGTCCTGCCAGGGGTGGTGTAGAGAGAGATACATTAGGGACATTTAAGGTGATCGGGGGTAAGTGGGGGGTGTGTGGAATGTTCTGCCAGGGGTGGTGTAGAGACAGATACATTAGGGACATTTAAGGTGATCGGGGGTAAGTGGTGGGTGTATGGAACGTCCTGCCAGGGGTGGTTTAGAGACAGATACATTAGGGACATTTATGGTGAGCGGGGGTTAGTTGTTGGTTTTTTTAGAACGTCCTGCCAGGGGTGGTGTAGAGACAGATACATTAGGGACATTTAAGGTGATCGGGGGTAAGTGGTGGGCGTGTGGAACGTCCTGCCAGGGATGGTGTAGAGACAGATACATTAGGGACATTTAAGAGACTCATTGACAGACAAACGGATGATAAAAAAAGGTAAGCACAACATTGTGGGCTGAAAGGCCGATACTGTGCTACACAGTTCAATGCTCTGTGTTCTAAATGTACAGATCAGGGGGCTGAGTATCGAAGGGCAAGGATTGGTGGTGAGTACCTGATTTACTGAAATTTAATATTCTTCTTTAAAATGTATCTATTTTGGACATTTTTGTTGATTTTATTTTAAATTAAAGAACTGGTAACAGCAGACATGTGAGATTTACTCCCTTCATCACCACCAGTGGTTTGCATGGATTCGATGGGCTGAAGCGTCTGTTTTTTGTGGGACTCACCGACTCCATACCCCACAATCAGGAGCACATGATTGAGTCTGGTGCAGGGGCACCAGTTGGGTCGGATGATGCCTCCCCTGTAGCCCTGGGTAAAGGAGAGAAAAGAAACAATTTGTGTCCAAAGTCTGGTGCAGGTCCCCGAAACACCACACGGCCATTCGATATCGGAGCAGACCGGAGCCACTTGGATAGGGATATTGCTCTGTCATTTCATCGCAGCTGATCCAATTCCCTCGCAAACCCATTCTCTGGCCATCTCCCCGTAACACTTCATGTCCTTACTAATCAAAAAACTATCATCCTCTGCTTTAAATACACCCAATGACTTGGCCTCCATAGCCATCTGTGGCAATGAATTCCACAGATTCTCCACCGTCCGGCTCAGTTCTAAACGGACGTCCCTCTACTCTGAGGCTGTGGTCTCTGGTCCCAGACTCCCCCACCACAGGAAACATCCTCTACACATCCACTCTGTCTGTGTCCTCTGGTCCTAGACTCCCCCACTATAGGAAACATCCTCTCCACATCCACTCTATCTGTGTCCTCTGGTCCTAGACTCCCCCACTACAGGAAACATCCTCTCCACATCCACTCTGTCTGTGTCCTCTGGTCCTAGACTCCTCCACTATAGGAAACATCCTCTCCACATCCACCCTATCTGTGTGCTCTGGTCCTAGACTTCCACACTATAGGAAACACCCTCTCCACATCCACTCTATCTGTGTCCTCTGGTCCTAGACTCCCCCACTACAGGAAACATCCTCTCCACATCTACTCTATCAAGGCCTTCAGATATTTCATTGGTTTCAATGAGACCCCCACCCCACATTTTTGCAAACTCCAGTGAGTAGGGGCCCAGAGCCATCAAGCACACTTTGAACTTTAACCCTTTGATTCCAGAATCATGCTGGTGACTTCCCTCAGAACCTCATGGGGATGAGGCTGTGGGGTGGGGGGGGGATGGTGTTGGTCGGTGACCCAGGAATGAGATCAGGTGTGGGCTGTGGGGGAGGGAGAGAGGGGATGCGAGGGAAGAAGAGGTGGAGAAGGGTGAGGGAGAGGGAGAGGGTGAGTGAGAGTTGAAGGTTGGGAGGAAGGTGGAGAGAGTGGGGAGGGGAAGGGGAAGAGGAAGAGGAGGGTAGAGACGGGGAAGAGATGGGTTAGGGAAAATTGCAAATTGGGAAAGATAGAAGCAGAGGAACAAAGAATGTTGGGGGAAGAGGAAGGAAGATGCGGGAAGAGAGCGGGAGAAAGGGAAGTATGTCGAGAGAGCTGGGAACAGAAAGGGAGAGAGGAACGGTGAAAGCGTGGGGGGAGAGAGAGAGGAGAGTGCGAGAGATGTCAGGGTGGGCCCTTCCCACAGTCTGAGGGCACGGAGTGGGCAGCTGCGGTGTGCCGGGTCGACAGGAGCCGGTGGTCACTGGGCTGACCCCGCGTTCGTTCTCCGTGCGCCGCAGCGACGTGCCCGGCACCGGGCTCTGAGGAGACGACGCTGTCCCAGGCACGGGCGGGTGCCGGTGCGCAGGGGGGAGAACGCGGAGGCGGATCGAGCGGAGGGCGGCTTACTTTCAGCGCCTTCGCGTTCATCATGATGATGATGGGTCCTCTGCTGGATACCCACTTCATCATTTCTGCAGGAGAGAAAGGGAAGCGTCACAAACAGGAACGATGCGGCCCACCTCCCCAAACCCATCCCCGCCCACCATCCGACGCCATTCGTTGCCTCATTGTTGCACAGCGAGACGCTGGCCTGGCTTCTCGGCAACCCCCAACCATTTCCGACCGTCTCCAAACGCCGCCCCGCCCCCAGCCACCACTGAGGGCTTTACCTCAGCTTCCTTGGGCACCACCCCCCACCCCATCCGCAGTAAAACCATGCCCTCCCCTTGGGGCCCGGGGTCTCGAGCCCTTCCTCTCCTGCTACCGGTGCCGAAAGTGGGCAGAGCGCCTGGCGCGGTCTCGGTGGGTGGTAAACCGGGGGGGAGCATCCGCACTGATCCCCCACCCCCCAGGCGACTCACCATACTCATGAGGCCTGATCATCCTGTAGGTCTGGACCCGGGCAATGACGCGTGTCTGCTGGAACCTGCACCGGTGCCTCGCTGCCTGGTAGGGATAGTCCCTGGCAGTCATCATCCCCCCTGTTAACAGAGGTCTACATTATCTCCGCTGTCTTCAGTTCTCCCAGGGAATCCCCCATCAATGCCCCATGAGAAGAAGACCTCCCTTGTCCCCAAGCCTGTGAGCCTGACCTTCCAGTTTCTCCTACTGATAGCAACACCCCTCGGGGTTCAGAACACCAGTCTCCAAACGAGTGGGTGGGGTTAAAGGGAGCGGGAGACGGGGTCCTGGTGGGATTAATGCGAGTGGGAGGTGGGGTCCCGGTGGGATTAAAGGGTGCGGGAGACGGGGTCCCGGTGGGATTAAAGGGTGTGGGAGGTGGGGTCCCGGTGGGATTAAAGGGTGTGGGAGACGGGGTCCCGGTGGGATTAATGCGAGTGGGAGGTGGGGTCCCGGTGGGATTAAAGGGTGCGGGAGACAGGGTCCCGGTGGGATTAAAGGGTGCGGGAGACGGGGTCACGGTGGGATTAAAGGGTGCGGGAGACGGGGTCCCGGTGGGATTAAAGGGTGCGGGAGACGGGGTCCCAGTGGGATTAAAGGGTGCGGGAGACGGGGTCCCGGTGGGATTAAAGGGTGCGGGAGACAGGGTCCCAGTGGGATTAATGCGAGTGGGAGGTGGGGTCCCGGTGGGATTAAAGGGTGCGGGAGATGGGGTCCCGGTGGGATTAAAGGGTGCAGGAGACGGGGTCCCGGTGGGATTAAAGGGTGCGGGAGATGGGGTCCCGGTGGGATTAATGCGAGTGGGAGGTGGGGTCCCGGTGGGATTAAAGGGTGTGGGAGACGGGGTTCCAGTGGGATTAAAGGGAGCGGGAGACGGGGTCCCGGTGGGATTAATGCGATTGGGAGAAGGGGTCCCGGTGGGATTAATGCGATTGGAAGATGGGGTCCTGGTGGGAGAAAATGGAGTGGGGGGGGTGGGGGTTCCTGGTGGGATTAAAAGGAGCGGGAGACAGGGTCCCAAGTGGGATTAAAAGGAGCAAGGGAAATATTGCCAAATGAACCAGATGTTAAGTCATCCGGATTTGCAGAATATCGGAGAGCGGATTTTTCTCTGGATCAGCTTTGTGGAGACAAGAGGTGTGAAGTGAGAACGAGAATATAGGGAGGTTCTGAATCAGCAAAGACATTGAGCGGAGGAACAGGTTGGAAGAAAAGTGTGGCCTCCACCTCTCCCTCTGTGACTCAGAGTGAACACTGACCACCCTCGTCCATCTTGATCGACTCAAGTTCTGTCCCCAGACCGGTCTCCGGGTGAATAAAAGTTACCCCCCACATCCTCCATCCCAGAAACGGCCGTTCCATCCCCTCAGTGGCAAACTCCAGCCTCCCATCTTGTGGAGAAGAAATGGAAATGTTCCACAGGTCAGGCAGCATCCATGGAGAGAGAGAGAGAGAGAGAGAGAGACTGAGTCAACGTGTCACACTGGAGACCTGATATCGGTGCAGGGAGAGCTTGCGAAGGGATATAGAGAGGACAATTGAATGGGCCTGGATATAGCTTTGGGTTATTGATGCACTCAAATGTTCTGGGATCCCTTCTCTCTGAGATTTTTACAAATGACCTGGATGAGGAAATGGAGGGATGGGTTAGTAAGTTTGCTGATGACGAAGTGGTTGGGGGTGTTGTGGAGAGCTGTCAGAGGTTACAGAGGGACATCGATAGGAAGCAAAACTGGGCTGAGAAGTGGCAGGTGGAGTTCAATCCCACTGAGTGTGAGGTGGTTCATTTTGGCAGCTCAAATATGATGGCAGAATATCGTATTAATGGCAGAGTGGAGATTCAGAGGGATCCTGGGGTCCGAGTCCATGGGACGCTCAAAGCAGCTGCGCAGGTTGACTCTGTTGTTAAGAAGGCGTATGGTGCATTGGTCAGTGTGGAGCAATTTCTCTTCTCTAATTCAACTTCTGCCATCAGGCCATCAGACTGCTTAATTCATGCTGACACAACTGCTATATTGACTGTCCTGTTGTACATTATATTTATTTTAAATTGCACATTACACATTTGAATATAATGTAGAGAACTTTACTCCTTGTCTATGTGAAGTAATAAAGTCAATTCAGGGCCCTCAGCTTCAGCGGGGGGCCAGGTCCCTAATTTACCATTCCCTGCAGAGAGGGAGGCTCGTGACGCCCTTCCTACACGGCCTGTCCCTGCTACGGGCCAGTCCTCGCATGCCAGGAGGTTATCGGAGGGCTCGCTTACCCAGCTGCATGATGCTTCTGAAGGCGTTGTAGGGATAACCACCACGACAGGCGTTGTCAAGACGGTCACAATCCAGGAGCTCTGCGGACGGAAACCAGAGGAGACTTCAGTCACAGGGAAGGCAGCCGCTTTGTGAACTGTGTCCCGGGACGGTGAGAGGGGCTCAGGTCATTACCTTGCTCTGACATGCTCACCAGTTGCTTGGTCTTCAGGAACCACGCGGACTCCAGGTTAGCGATGGTTGCGAAGGCCCAGCAGGACCCGCAGCGCATCTGCAGGGAGAGAGAGCGCAGGGGCCTGTTTCAGTCCGTTTCTTTCACCACATTGCCCTCCCTGAGCTACCCTCCTCCATCCCTCAGTTCCCACTTCCTCTCCAGAACTTGACTGCCCGCACTGCACTGTTAGGCTCTACTCTGCATTGTTTTTGTTTTACTACAAAGCCCTGTGTAATGATCAGCTCCGAAATCGAGGAACAGTCTGCAAGACCTGCATAAAGCATAGGAGCAGAATTTAGCCATTTGGTCCATTGCGTCTGCTGCGCCATTTCATCAGGGCTGGTTTATTCTCCTGTCTCTCACCCCTAAAGGGGTAGCTTGACCTGACTCATCTCTCATTCCATCCCAGCCCGGTACAGCAATATCTGTACCCACCCCAGCCTGGTACTGTATAATCTGTACCCATTCCAGACTGGTACAACAATATCTGTACCCATCCCAGACTGGTTCGGTATAATCTGTACCCATCCCAGACTGGTACTGTATAATCTGTACCCATCCCAGACTGGTACTGTATAATCTGTACCCACCCCAGATGGTACTGTATAATCTGTACCCATCACAGACCGGTACAACAATATCTGTACCCATCCCAGACTGGTACTGTATAATCTGTACCCACCCCAGATGGTACTGTATAATCTGTACCCATCCCAGAATGGTACAACAATATCTGTACCCATCCCAGAATGGTACAACAATATCTGTACCCACCCCAGCCTGGTACTGTATAATCTGTACCCATTCCAGACTGGTACAACAATATCTGTACCCATCCCAGACTGGTTCGGTATAATCTGTACCCATCCCAGACTGGTACTGTATAATCTGTACCCACCCCAGATGGTACTGTATAATCTGTACCCATCACAGACCGGTACAACAATATCTGTACCCATCCCAGACTGGTACTGTATAATCTGTACCCACCCCAGATGGTACTGTATAATCTGTACCCATCCCAGAATGGTACAACAATATCTGTACCCATCCCAGACTGGTACTGTATAATCTGTACCCATCCCAGAATGGTACAACAATATCTGTACCCATCCCAGACTGGTACAACAATATCTGTACCCACCCCAGACGGGAACAACAATATCTGTACCCATCCCAGACTGGTACTGTATAATCTGTACCCATCCCAGACTGGTACAACAATATCTGTACCCATTCCAGACTGGTACAACAATATCTGTACCCATCCCAGACTGGTACTGTATAATCTGTACCCACCCCAGCCTGGTACTGTATAATCTGTACCCATCCCAGACTGGTAAATATCTGTACCCATCCCAGACTGGTACTGTATAATCTGAACCCACCCCAGATGGTACTGTATAATCTGTACCCATCACAGACTGGTACAACAATATCTGTACCCATCCCAGACTGGTACTGTATAATCTGTACCCACCCCAGATGGTACTGTATAATCTGTACCCATCACAGACTGGTACAACAATATCTGTACCCATCCCAGACTGGTACTGTATAATCTGTACCCACCCCAGATGGTACTGTATAATCTGTACCCATCACAGACTGGTACAACAATATCTGTACCCATCCCAGACTGGTACTGTATGATCTGTACCCACCCCAGACTGGTACAACAATATCTGTACACATCCCAGACTGGTACTGTATGATCTGTACACACCCCAGACTGGTACACCAATATCTGTACCCATCCCAGACTGGTACAACAATATCTGTACCCACCCCAGACTGATACTCTACAACTTGTACCCATCCCAGACTGGTACTGTATAATCTATACCCATCCCAGACTGCTACAACAATATATGTACCCATACCAGACTGCTACTGTATAATCTATACCCATCCCAGACTGGTACTGTATAATCTGTACCCATCCAAGACTGGTACAACAATATCTGTACCCACACCAGATGGTACTGTATAATCTGTACCCATCCCAGACGGGTACTCTATAATCTGTACCCATCCCAGACTGGTACAACAATATCTGTACCCATCCCAGACTGGTACAACAATATCTGTACCCATTCCAGACTGGTACAACAACATGTGTACCCATCACAGCGTAGTACTGTAAGATTTGTACCCACTATAGGAAACATCCTCTCCACATCCACTCTATCTGTGTCCTGTGGCCCTAGACTCCCCCACTACAGGAAATATCCTCTCCACATCCTCTCTATCTGTGTCCACTGTTCCTAGATTCACCCACTATAGGAACCAACCTCTCCACATCCACTCTATCTGTGTCCTCTGGTCCTAGACTCCCCCGCTATAGGAAATCTCCTCTCCACATCCACTCTATCTGTGTCCTCTAGTCCTAGACTCACCCGCTATAGGAAATATCCACTCCACATCCAGTCTATCTGTGTACATTCTGTCTCTACCTGGTCAGTGGAGAGGGGGTGTGTGATGGGACGGTGTGGAGGGAGCTTCACTCTGTGTCTGACCAAGGGAGTGTGTGATGGGACGGTGTGGAGGGATGGTCACTCTGTGTCTGACCCTGGGATTGTGTGATGGGACGGTGCGGAGGGAGCTTCACTCTGTGTCTGATCCAGGGAGTGTGGGATGGGACGGTGTGGAGGGATGGTCACTCTGTGTCTGACCCTGGGATTGTATGATGGGACGGTGTGGAGGGAGCTTCACTCTGTGTCTGACACTGGGAGTGTGTGATGGGACCGTGTGGAGGGAGGGACACTCTGTGTCTGACCCTGGGATTGTGTGATGGGATGGTGTGGAGGGAGCTTCACTCTGTGTCTGACCCTGGGATTGTGTGATGGGACGGTGTGGAGGGAGGGTCATTCTGTGTCTGACCCCGGGAGTGTGTGATGGGACGGTGTAGAGGGAGATTCACTCTGTGTCTGACCCCGGGAGTGTGTGATGGGACGGTGTGGAGGGAGCTTCACTCTGTGTCTGACCCCGGGAGTGTGTGATAGGACGGTGTGGAGGGAGATTCACTCTGTGTCTGACCCCGGGAGTTTGTGATAGGACGGTGTGGAGGGAGATTCACTCTGTGTCTGACCCCGGGAGTGTGTGATGGGACGGTGTGGAGGGAGCTTCACTCTGTGTCTGACACAGGGAGTGTGTGATAGGACGGTGTGGAGGGAGGATCACTCTGTGTCTGACCCCGGGAGTGTGTGATGGGACCTTGTGGAGGGAGGGTCACTCTGTGTCTGACCCCGGGAGTGTGTGATGGGACGGTGTGGAGGGAGGGTCACTCTGTGTCTGACCCCGGGAGTGTGTGATGGGACGGTGTGGAGGTAGATTCACTCTGTGTCTGACCCCGGGAGTGTGTGATGGGACGGTGTGGAGGGAGCTTCACTCTGTGTCTGACACAGGGAGTGTGTGATGGGACGGTGTGGAGGGAGGATCACTCTGTGTCTGACCCCGGGAGTGTGTGATGGGACCGTGTGGAGGGTGGGTCACTCTGTGTCTGACCCCGGGAGTGTGTGATGGGACGGTGTGGAGGGAGATTCACTCTGTGTCTGACCCCGGGAGTGTGTGATGGGACGGTGTGGAGGGAGGGTCACTCTGTGTCTGACCCCGGGAGTGTGTGATGGGACGGTGTGGGGGGAGATTCACTCTGTGTCTGACCCTGGGATTGTGTGATGGGACGGTGTGGAGGGAGGGTCATTCTGTGTCTGACCCCGGGAGTGTGTGATGGGACGGTGTAGAGGGAGATTCACTCTGTGTCTGACCCCGGGAGTGTGTGATGGGACGGTGTGGAGGGAGCTTCACTCTGTGTCTGACCCCGGGAGTGTGTGATAGGACGGTGTGGAGGGAGATTCACTCTGTGTCTGACCCCGGGAGTTTGTGATAGGACGGTGTGGAGGGAGATTCACTCTGTGTCTGACCCCGGGAGTGTGTGATGGGACGGTGTGGAGGGAGATTCACTCTGTGTCTGACCCCGGGAGTGTGTGATGGGACGGTGTGGAGGGAGCTTCACTCTGTGTCTGACACAGGGAGTGTGTGTTGGGACGGTGTGGAGGGAGGATCACTCTGTGTCTGACCCCGGGAGTGTGTGATGGGACCGTGTGGAGGGAGGGTCACTCTGTGTCTGACCCCGGGAGTGTGTGATGGGACGGTGTGGAGGGAGATTCACTCTGTGTCTGACCCCGGGAGTGTGTGATGGGACGGTGTGGAGGGAGGGTCACTCTGTGTCTGACCCCGGGAGTGTTTGATGGGACGATGTGGAGGGAGGGTCACTCTGTGTCTGACCCCGGGAGTGTGTGATGGGACGGTGTGGAGTGAGATTCACTCTGTGTCTGACCCCGGGAGTGTGTGATGGGACGGTGTGGAGGGAGCTTCACTCTGTGTCTGACACAGGGAGTGTGTGATGGGACGGTGTGGAGGGAGATTCACTCTGTGTCTGACCCCGGGAGTGTGTGATGGGAGTGTGTGATGGGACGGTGTGGAGGGAGGGTCACTCTGTGTCTGACCCCGGGAGTGTGTGATGGGACCGTGTGGAGGGAGGGTCACTCTGTGTCTGACCCCGGGAGTGTGTGATGGGACGGTGTGGAGGGAGATTCACTCTGTGTCTGACCCCGGGAGTTTGTGATAGGACGGTGTGGAGGGAGATTCACTCTGTGTCTGACCCCGGGAGTGTGTGATGGGACGGTGTGGAGGGAGATTCACTCTGTGTCTGACCCCGGGAGTGTGTGATGGGACGGTGTGGAGGGAGCTTCACTCTGTGTCTGACACAGGGAGTGTGTGTTGGGACGGTGTGGAGGGAGGATCACTCTGTTTCTGACCCCGGGAGTGTGTGATGGGACCGTGTGGAGGGAGGGTCACTCTGTGTCTGACCCCGGGAGTGTGTGATGGGACGGTGTGGAGGGAGATTCACTCTGTGTCTGACCCCGGGAGTGTGTGATGGGACGGTGTGGAGGGAGGGTCACTCTGTGTCTGACCCCGGGAGTGTGTGATGGGACGGTGTGGAGGGAGGGTCACTCTGTGTCTGACCCCGGGAGTGTGTGATGGGACGGTGTGGAGTGAGATTCACTCTGTGTCTGACCCCGGGAGTGTGTGATGGGACGGTGTGGAGGGAGCTTCACTCTGTGTCTGACACAGGGAGTGTGTGATGGGACGGTGTGGAGGGAGATTCACTCTGTGTCTGACCCCGGGAGTGTGTGATGGGAGTGTGTGATGGGACGGTGTGGAGGGAGGGTCACTCTGTGTCTGACCCCGGGAGTGTGTGATGGGACGGTGTGGAGGGAGATTCACTCTGTGTCTGACCCCGGGAGTGTGTGATGGGACGGTGTGGAGGGAGCTTCACTCTGTGTCTGACACAGGGAGTGTGTGATGGGACGGTGTGGAGGGAGATTCACTCTGTGTCTGACCCCGGGAGTGTGTGATGGGAGTGTGTGATGGGACGGTGTGGAGGGAGGGTCACTCTGTGTCTGACCCCGGGAGTGTGTGATGGGACCGTGTGGAGGGAGGGTCACTCTGTGTCTGACCCCGGGAGTGTGTGATGGGACGGTGTGGAGGGAGATTCACTCTGTGTCTGACCCTGGGATTGTGTGATGGGACGGTGTGGAGGGAGGGTCACTCTGTGTCTGACCCCGGGAGTGTGTGATGGGACCGTGTGGAGGGAGGGTCACTCTGTGTCTGACTCCGGGAGTGTGTGATGGGACGGTGTGGAGGGAGATTCACTCTGTGTCTGACTCCGGGAGTGTGTGATGGGACGGTGTGGAGGAAGGGTCACTCTGTGTCTGACTCCGGGAGTGTGTGATGGGACCGTGTGGAGGGAGGGTCACTCTGTGTCTGACTCCGGGAGTGTGTGATGGGACGGTGTGGAGGGAGGGTCACTCTGTGTCTGACTCCGGGAGTGTGTGATGGGACGGTGTGGAGGGAGATTCACTCTGTGTCTGACCCATCTCATCGGCATCTACTCCCTCCAGCAGCCTCTGCTCCCGCGACATCTCATCAAGCAGGGACTTGGCCGATCGGGTCTTGGGACGTACCTGGTTTTTGACTGAAGTTACCGCACCGCAACGTCGCCAGTCCAGTTGCCGACGTATCCGACAGTTCTCGATTGGCTCGGCCACTGGCACCTTCGCCATTTCCTGCATCCAGGACGTGTCGTTCATCATTGACGGGTTTAGGTAGAACTGATCGAATTCTTCGTCTGAGGAGAGGGGAAGGAAGAGAATTACCGACCGTTTCTGCCCAGGCACGTTGGGCTGGGGTCAGCTCTGGGAGCGCATAACGAACCGTGGTGGGCAAAATTCAATTTCAGAGGGACTGGGAGTGCTGGGCCTGGGATGTGGGGGTCTGTTTTGATGGGATCGGGAGAGTTTACGGCTCCTGACAGGCAGCGACAGGAACGGGCCCCCTACTGGCCTCCGCCGTGCTATCGTGCCACGTCTTGGCCAAAGGAGGCCGTTAGGCCCATTGCTTTGTGCCAGCCCCAGATCCCAGGGAGAATGGACCCTCTCTCCAGCCCCGTCCAGACCCTTTACAAGTCCTGATTGTTCCCAAGTCCACCCTGGACAGATGTTCCGGAGATCAGCTCTGCTGGCTAACGCAGCATCCCCCCAACGTACTAACCCTAACCAACCATCTTCGGACCGCGGGAGAAGCCAGGACACGGGGAAGAACCCCCTGTGCTCACGGGGATTCGTACCGACAGTGACGGGGGTGCAACCCCGTTCTCTCAGTCTCACTGCTCTGAAGAGTTGGACTCACCGTTGTGCCTCCGAGCTGCTCGGTGCTCAAGACTGCGGTCAGGACCGTCCACCCCACTCTCCGAGTGAACAGGTGAATCCAACCTGACCCCCCAGAGCAGGCATCGGTCCGTGGAGTGTCCACTTGAATGTAGCAGCTTCCCTGCGTGTCCCTGTCTCGCATCAATAGGACAGAGCAGAGCACCGCTCAGGGACAGACCCTGCACTGCGTCTTGTTGGTGCCAAGTTTAACTCGCTTTATCCGCCTGCACAGGCTCCACATCCCTCCATTCCCTGCGTGTCCGGGTGCACGGGATCCACATCCCTCCATTCCCTGCGTGTCCGGGTGCACGGGATCCACATCCCTCCATTCCCTGCGTGTCCGGGTGCACGGGATCCACATCCCTCCATTCCCTGCGTGTCCGCGTGCACGGGATCCACATCCCTCCATTCCCTGCGTGTCCGGGTGCACGGGATCCACATCCCTCCATTCCCTGCGTGTCCGGGTGCACGGGATCCACATCCCTCCATTCCCTGCGTGTCCGGGTGCACGGGATCCACATCCCTCCATTCCCTGCGTGTCCGGGTGCACGGGATCCACATCCCTCCATTCCCTGCGTGCCCGGGTGCACGGGATCCACATCCCTCCATTCCCTGCGTGTCCGGGTGCACGGGATCCACATCCCTCCATTCCCTGCGTGTCCGGGTGCACGGGATCCACATCCCTCCATTCCCTGCGTGTCCGCGTGCACGGGATCCACATCCCTCCATTCCCTGTCTTCCCTCAAAACCCCTGCAAGCCCATTCCGGACACCCGCCACTCTCTGCCCTCACATCTCCCCTAAACTTTTTCCCTCATCCCCATCTCAAAGATGTTCCCGTCTTTCACCTGATCTCATGAGGATCGATTTCTCAAACTTCCGGTAACTGCACCCCATCCTTCCCCATTTCCCGTTCCCATTTCCCTCTCCCACCTTTTCTCCTTTCCTGCCCATGCCTCCCTCTGGTCCTCCCCCTCCTACTCGTTCTTCCCTGGCCTTCGGTCCTCCCCTATCGGACTCCCCCTTCTCCAGCCCTTTGACTCTTCCTCCAATCAACTTCCCAGCTCGTCACGTCCCTGTCCTGGTTCACCTACCACCTTCAACCTTTTTCCTCCACTCCCCACTCTGGCTTCTCATCTCTTTTTTCGCAGTCATGCTGAAGGGTCTCGGACCGAAACGCCGACTCTTCACTCTTTTCCATCGAAGCTGCCTGGCCTGCTGAGTTCCTCCAGCGTTTTGTGTGTGTTGTTCAGATTTCCAGCACCTGCAGATTGTTCTCTCTACAATTTGACACGTGTACCTTTGAACAGTACCCTCACTCTCTCCCAAGTCTATGCCTCATAATTTTATGAACTTCTGCCAGGTCCTCTCTGACACTCCAGAGGCACCAACCCAAGTTTGGCTAACTTCTCCTGACAATTAATACTCTCCAGTCCAGGCAGCACCTCTGCTGCACCCGCTCCGACCAAAACGCAAAACTCAGCTGGTCAGAGAGCGTCTGAGGGAAAGGGTAAACACTGTAGAACAAAGTTCCTTTATGGAGGTCAGCATGGGGGCACAGGGGGTGGAGTCGGTACCTCGGTGACCCAGAGACCCGGGTTCGATCCCAGCCTCCAGCGTTGTGTGAATTACCCACCGTAAATTCCCCAGTATGTGGGAGAGATTGATGGGAACGTGGGGTGGGAGGGTGGTGTAAATCGAGGTTAATGGTCAGCGCTCATTTAATGGGCCAAAGGGCAGGTGGAGATTCAGACTGCACAGACATAGAGAGTGGGTGCTGTGCAGTGTGAAAGGACCGGCCCCTCCCAGAGCCGAACCGGTGTGTGTCACACCGGGCACCCGGTACCTGTCATGTCACTGAATTTGGTGACTCCATACTCGGCCGTTCCTTTGTCTTCGTCCTCCATCACCTGCGCTTTCTTCATGTTCTCTACAAAGATCTGGAAACGGCGATTCTCTTCTGCCGAGAGAGAAGGAGTGTGTAAGGAGAGAGAGGAGAGAGAAGAGATGAAGAGAGAGGGAGAGAAGGGGGATTTGAGGAAAGAGACAGGAAGTGTGTGAGGAGAGAGAAGGGGGCGGGAATGAGAGTGTGAATTGAGGGGGAGAGAGAGAGACAGAGTGTGTGAGGAGAGACAGAGAAAGGGTTGAGGGATGAGTGTGTGACAGAGGGGAAGAGATAAGGAGGCGAGAGATGGAAAGTGTGTGTGGGAAGAGAGAGAAGGTGAGATGTGAGGGAATGAGTGTGGGAGGAAGAGGAGGAGAGGGTGAATGTGTAAGAGAGAGCAGGACAGAGAAAGAGGGAGTGGGGGAGAGTTCATCTCCTGACAGGGGTGTAGAAGGGGGTATTGGTGCGCAGTAGAACCCTCCGTTCCTCCACCCCTCTCTCCCTCCCCACTCCCATTGCCCGACCCCCTTCTCCCCATCCCTTCCCGGGACAGAATGAGCCGGGCTCCCCTCACCTTCCTCTCCGGTATAACTCTTGTTGTAAGCCACTTTGAACTCCTCGAAATCGGATCGCATTTGGAACTGGGGACGGAAGAAGTTCCGTTAGTCGGGAATCTGCTTCCCTTAATCCGTGTCGGTGGGAACCGCTGGGAAGGGCATCCCAGCCCTGACCAGTGAATCCCAACATCAACCAAACCCCCCCCCCCCCACCCACTGCGGACAAGGTGCCAGGGAGGTGTGGGTGGAGAGAGGAGGCAGAGGAGAAGGATGGGGTGAGGGGTAGGGGACAGGGAGGGGATGCGGATGGGGAGGGGAGGTAGAGTGACTGAAGAGAAAGGGGAGGCGAGGGGGGTCAGGGGGAGTGAAGGGGAGGGGAGAGAGGAGAGGGAGAGGAGGGAAATGGGGGAGAGGAGGGAAGGGAGATAGATAGGGAGGGGAGGTGGCATGGGGATGAGTAAGAAAAAGTTGCAGGGATAGGTGATTGTCTGTGAGGAGCTGGAGGAGGGAGTGGTTTGAGTGAGATGGTGAGGATGAGGGTGTGAAGGGGGGGGGAGACGGACGCAGAGTTTGAAACGGGATTAGAGGAACCGAGGGGAATGGGAGGTGCTGTTGGATGGGGTGACGAGAGTCTGCCAGAGGGGGGACACAGGTTTAGGTTGAGTGTTGAAAGGATGAAAAGGAATCTGAGGGGTCACTTCTACACACAGGGGGTGCTGAATCATGGGTCGAGCTGCCGGGTGAGGTAAGGGTGAGCCGGATTATTCCCAGGGCAGTCCATGGTCAGGAGGGACCGGGATGGGTCAGCACCGAACGCAAGGCAGGCAGCGTGGTCAGCAGCGACTGGTTGGGCCGAATGGCCTGTCCCTCCGAGACCCGCAGCGTTGAGACACTCCAGCACCAACGCTGTTCAGGAGCCGCTTCGGCTGCCTGGTGTCTCCAGTCGTAGGAGAGGGCGCCGCCGGGGTCCCGACGTCCCGCTCCGAAACGGCCGAGGGGACCTCAGGGTCAGGGCGTCTCACTCACCATCTCCTCGTCCTCCTCATCATCTGGCAGAACCGCGAGGGAGGAGCACCGCGACGGGACGAGCTGGGTCGCCACCAGGCAGGCGACGAGGAGCCGGAACATTCTGATACCCGCACTCTATACCGGACAACAGAACAGGATCTGGAGTCGGGGGTGAGAGTGAGAAAACAGTTTAGAACCAGTGGGTGGCTCGGAAAACTGCACAAGGGTCGCCCCCTTGCGTACCACCCCACCGCAGTGTGAAGCCTCCTGCTGACCGCTCCCCACAGCGCAGACCTCCCTGCCTCAGAATGAAACACCATCATCACTCCTCTGACCTCCTTCCCTCCCGTCCCCTCCCCCTCAAACCCTCCCCATGGTGCGGATACGCCCCTCACCAGCACTGCTCCCCCACCCTCACACAGTACAGAGATCGTCCCTCATCTGCCCCTCCCGCAGTGCGGTGTTCCCTTCTCCCTGACTCTCCGGGAGGGCAGATCTCCCTCAATCCCCACCTCCGGTGCAGAGATCCCTCCTCACCGGCGCCTCCCTCAGCACTGACACCAGGAGCGCCTCTCTGGACTGGGCTGGCGGAGCGGAGGGTGTTGTGGGTGGGGGAGAGGGGAGCCCTCAAAGTTCCCCCGGGACGGTGAATGACTGAGAGGGAGATGGACATCCTACGCCCCTCCCTTCAGACTGTCCCCGTTCCAGGAAGCCAGTCTCTGCAAGGATGGACACCGGCCAGTCCTGACAGCGTGCTCACTCACCACACTCGTTCGGACAACTCCAGCCGCTGTGGTGAACTGTCCACCATCTCTTATAGTCCCTGCCTGGCCCCTTCCCCCCCCCCATCTGATCCTATCACCCCTCCGGCCAACGGACACCCCGCACTGATAAGGTCCTGAACGATGTTACAATCCCACTTCCCCCTTCCACCAACGGTCACCCGTCATCGCCCCACTTCCCCCGCCATCCCGAGCTGCTCAGGACGTTAGTGACCCCTCTCCTCGGCCCTCGCTACTGAAACAGGAGTCCATGTTGCTCTGCCCCAGGAGCCATGGAACTCGTTCCCACTGTGCACTGTGCAGGCAAACTCACTGAGTGAACTTAGAGCGGAGGTCGATAAGTTCTTGTTTAGATTGGTTTTTAAAGGTTTCAGGGAGGAGACAGGAGATGTGGTTGAGATAGATAATAAATCATCCATGGTGGGATAGAGGAGCAGACTGGATGGACTGAATGGCCTAATTCAGCTCCTATGCCTTGTGGCCTTAAGGAAACATAACCACCCCGACCCTGAGCCAAACCAATTATAAATTGAGTCAAGTTTAATGCAGCGCCCACGAGCCCCTGTGAGCACGGTTGCCTTCAGGAATTAGGTACAGGAGCCTCAGGTCCCACACCACCAGGTTCAGGAACAGTTATTACCCCTCAACCATCAGGCTCCTGAACTAGTGAGGATAACCTCAACTCTGAACTGATTCCATCGGGAAGGAGGTACAGGAGCCTCAGGTCCCACACCACCAGGTTCAGGAACAGTTATTACCCCTCAACCATCAGGCTCCTGAACCAGTGAGGATAACCTCAACTGTGAACTGATTCCATTGGGAAGGAGGTACAGGAGCCTCAGGTCCCACACCACCAGGTTCAGGAACAGTTATTACCCCTCAACCATCAGGCTCCTGAACTAGTGAGGATAACCTCAACTCTGAACTGATTCCATTGGGAAGGAGGTACAGGAGTCTCAGGTCCCACACCACCAGGTTCAGGAACAGTTATTACCCCTCAACCATCAGGCTCCTGAACTAGTGAGGATAACCTCAACTCTGAACTGATTCCATCGGGAAGGAGGTACAGGAGCCTCAGGTCCCACACCACCAGGTTCAGGAACAGTTATTACCCCTCAACCATCAGGCTCCTGAACCAGTGAGGATAACCTCAACTGTGAACTGATTCCATTGGGAAGGAGGTACAGGAGCCTCAGGTCCCACACCACCAGGTTCAGGAACAGTTATTACCCCTCAACCATCAGGCTCCTGAACTAGTGAGGATAACCTCAACTCTGAACTGATTCCATTGGGAAGGAGGTACAGGAGTCTCAGGTCCCACACCACCAGGTTCAGGAACAGTTATTACCCCTCAACCATCAGGCTCCTGAACTAGTGAGGATAACCTCAACTCTGAACTGATTCCATCGGGAAGGAGGTACAGGAGCCTCAGGTCCCACACCACCAGGTTCAGGAACAGTTATTACCCCTCAACCATCAGGCTCCTGAACCAGTGAGGATAACCTCAACTCTGAACTGATTCCATCGGGAAGGAGGTACAGGAGCCTCAGGTCCCACACCACCAGGTTCAGGAACAGTTATTACCCCTCAACCATCAGGCTCCTGAATTAGAGGGGATAAATTCACTCACCCCAACAGCTGAACTGATTTCACAACCTGCAGTCTCACGTTGAACGACTCAACAACTCGTGTTCTCAGTATTGCTTGTTTATTTGTGTAGTTTGTCCTTTCTTGCACATGGGTTGCTTCTCAGTCTGAGTGTACTTTTTTGTTTTGTCGTTCCACCCTGAGCGCGCACAAGGAATGGAATCTCAGGGTTGTAACTGGTTACCTACACATACTTTGATAATACGTTCAATTGCTTGCTTGCAGCAGCCTCAAAGAAGCATTGCCTGAATGTTGACAAAAAGAATACAAAATATGCAAAGTGATGCAAACTAGAGGGCATCTAGATCTCAGGAACTTATATGTACTTTGATGGTAAATTTATTTCAAGTTTTGATCAAAGACACTATTAATTTCCAGAATAAGACCGGGTTTCTCCAAATGCTTCATCTAGAAGTTCGTGATCCTACAACAGCAATAGTCCATGTCTCAATGACAAGGCGACTGACTGCGGGTGGGAGGCAGAGAGAACAGTCACATCGTTCAGAGTGCAAAATAACTTTGACACCAGTCGAGAAATGTCACCACACAGCCCGTGAGATTCACACATTGTACACAGAACCCTGAGATTCACACATCATCGTACACAACACTGAGATTCACACGTCATCGTACACAACACTGAGATTCACACATCATTGTACACAACCCTGAGATTCACACGTCATCGTACACAACACTGAGATTCACACATCATTGTACACAACCCTGAGATTCACACATCATCGTACACAACACTGAGATTCACACGTCATCGTACACAACACTGAGATTCACACATCATTGTACACAACCCTGAGATTCACACGTCATCGTACACAACCCTGAGATTCACACGTCATCGTACACAACACTGAGATTCACACGTCATCGTACACAACACTGAGATTCACACATCATTGTACACAACCCTGAGATTCACACGTCATCGTACACAACACTGAGATTCACACATTGTACACAGAACCCTGAGATTCACACATCATCGTACACAACACTGAGATTCACACGTCATCGTACACAACACTGAGATTCACACATCATTGTACACAACCCTGAGATTCACACGTCATCGTACACAACACTGAGATTCACACATCATTGTACACAACCCTGATATTCACACATCACCGTACACAACCCTGAGATTCACACGTCATCGTACACATCCCCGAGATTCACACGTCATCGTACACAACCCTGAGATTCACACATCACCGTACACAACCCTGAGATTCAGATGTCATCGTACACAACCTTGAGATTCACACGTCATTGTACACAACCCCGAGATTCACACATCACCGTACACAACCCTGAGATTCTGATGAGATCGTGCACAACCCTAATATTCACACATCATCGTACACAACCCTGAGATTCACACATCACCGTACACAACCCTGAGATTCACACATCATCGTATACAACCCTGAGATTCACACGTCATCGTACACAACACTGAGATTCACACGTCACCGTACACAACCCTGAGATTCACACATTATCGTACATAACCCTGAGATTCACACGTCATCGTACACAACCCTGAGATTCACACGTCACCGTACACAGTCCTGAGATTCACACGTAAACATACACAACCCTGAGATTCAGACGTCATCGTACACAACCCTGAGATTCACACGTCACCGTACACAACCCTGAGATTCACAGGTCATCGTACACAACCCTGAGATTCACTCATCATCGTACACAACCCTGAGATTCACTAATCATCTTACACAACCCTGAGATTCACACATTATCGTACACAACCCGAGATTCACATGGCATCGTACACAGCCCTGAGATTCAGACGTCATCGTACACAACCCTGAGATTCACACATTATCGTACACAACCCGAGATTCACATGGCATCGTACACAGCCCTGAGATTCAGACGTCATCGTACACAACCCTGAGATTCAGATGTCATCGTACACAACCCTGAGATTCACTCATCATCGTACACAACCCTGAGATTCACACATCACTGTACACAACCCGAGATTCACATATCATCGTACACAACCCTGAGATACACACATCATCGTACACAACCCTGAGATTCACACGTCACCATACACAACCCTGAGATTCACACGTCACCGTACACAACCCTGAGATTCACACGTCACCATACACAACCCTGAGAATCACACGTCATCGTACACAACCCTGAGATTCACACATCATCGTACACAATCCTGAGATTCACACATCATCGTACACAACCCTGAGATTCAGGCGTCATCGTACACAACCCTGAGATTCACACGTCACCGTACACAACCCTGAGATTCACACGTCACCGTACACAACCCTGAGATTCACATGTCATCGTACACAACCCTGAGATTCACACGTCACCGTACACAACCCTGAGATTCACACGTCACCGTGCACAACCCTGAGATTCAAATGTCATCGTACACAACCCTGAGATTCACATGTCATCGTACACAACCCTGAGATTCACACGTCACCGTACACAACCCTGAGATTCACACGTCACCGTGCACAACCCTGAGAATCACACGTCATCGTACGCAACCGAGATTCACACGTCATCGTACACAACCCTCAGATTCAGGCGTCATCGTACACAACCCTGAGATTCACACGTCACCGTACACAACCCTGAGATTCACACGTCACCGTGCACAACACTGAGATTCATAAGTTATCGTACACAACTCTGTGCTTCACACGTCATCATACACATCCCTGAGGTATATACAGCATCGTGCACCACCCTGAGATTCGCAAATCATCGTTCACAACCATGTGATTCACTCGTCATCGTACACAACACTGAGATTCACACGTCACCGTACACAACACTGAGAATCACACGAAAACATACACAGCCCTGAGATTCAGACGTCATCGTACACAACCCTGAGATTCACACGTCATCATACACAACACTGAGATTCACACGTCACCGTACACAACCCTGAGATTCAGATGTCATCGTACACAACCGAGATTCACACATCATCGTACACAACCCGAGATTCACATATTATCTTACATAACCCTGAGATTCACACGTCATCGTACACAACCCTGAGATTCACACGTCACCGTACACAGTCCTGAGATTCACACGTAAACATACACAACCCTGAGATTCAGACGCCATCGTACACAACCCTGAGATTCACACGTCATCGTACACAACCCTGAGATTCACACGTCACACTAGACAACCCTGAGATTCACACGTCATCTTACACAACCCTGAGATTCACACGTCACCCTACACAACCCTGAGATTCACTCATCATCGTATACAACCCTAAGATTCAGATGTCATCTTACACTACCGAGATTCACACATCATCGTACACAACCCGAGATTCACATGGCATCGTACACAACCCTGAGATTCACACGTCATCGTACACAACCCTGAGATTCACACGTCACACTAGACAACCCTGAGATTCAGACGTCATCGTACACAACACTGAGATTCACACGTCACCCTACACAACCCTGAGATTCACACTTCACCGTACACAACCCTGAGATTCAGACGTCATCGTACACAACCCTGAGATTCACACGTCATCGTACACAACCCTGAGATTCACACATCATCGTACACAACCCTGAGATTCAGACGTCATCGTACACAACCCTGAGATTCACACGTCATCGTACACAACCCTGAGATTCACACATCATCGTACACAACCCTGAGATTCACACGTCATCGTACACAACCCTGAGATTCAGACGTCATCGTACACAACACTGAGATTCACACATCATCGTACACAACCCTGAGATTCACACATCATCGTACACAACCCTGAGATTCACACATCACAGTACTCAACACTGAGATTCACTCATCATCGTACACAACCCTGAGATTCAGATGTCATCTTACACAACCGAGATTCACACATCATCGTACACAACCCGAGATTCACATGGCATCGTGCACAACCCTGAGATTCAGACGTCATCGTACACAACCCTGAGATTCACACATCATCGTACACAACCCGAGATTCACATGGCATCGTGCACAACCCTGAGATTCAGATGTCATCTTACACAACCGAGATTCACACATCATCGTACACAACCCGAGATTCACATGGCATCGTGCACAACCCTGAGATTCACACGTCACCCGACACAACCCTGAGATTCACACGTCACCGTGCACAACCCTGAGATTCACACGTCACCGTACACAACCCTGAGATTCACACGTCACCGTACACAACCCTGAGATTCACACGTCATCGTACACAATCCTGAGATTCACACATCATCGTACACAACCCTGAGACTCAGACGTCATCGTACACAATCTTGAGATTCACACATCATCGTACACAACCCTGAGACTCAGACGTCATCGTACACAACCCTGAGATTCACACGTCACCGTACACAGTCCTGAGATTCACACGTAAACATACACAACCCTGAGATTCAGACGTCATCGTACACAACCCTGAGATTCACACGTCACCGTACACAACCCTGAGATTCACACGTCATCGTACACAACCCTGAGATTCACTCATCATCGTACACAACCCTGAGATTCACACGTCACCGTACACAACCCTGAGATTCACATGGCATCGTACACAACCCTGAGATTCACACATTATCGTACACAACCCGAGATTCACATGGCATCGTACACAACCCTGAGATTCAGACGTCATCGTACACAACCCTGAGATTCACACATCATCGTACACAACCCTGAGATTCACACATCATCGTACACAACCCTGAGATTCACACATCATCGTACACAACACTGAGATTCACACGTCACCGTACACAACCCTGAGATTCACACGTCACCCGACACAACCCTGAGATTCACACTTCACCGTACACAACCATGAGATTCAGACGTCATCGTACACAACCCTGAGATTCACTCATCATCGTACACAACCCTGAGATTCACACGTCATCGTACACAACCCTGAGATTCACTCATCATCGTACACAACCCTGAGATTCAGATGTCATCTTACACAACCGAGATTCACACATCATCGTACACAACCCCAGATTCACATGGCATCGTGCACAACCCTGAGATTCACACGTCATCGTACACAACCCTGAGATTCACACGTCACCCGACACAACCCTGAGATTCACACGTCACCGTGCAGAACCCTGAGATTCACACGTCACCCGACACAACCCTGAGATTCACACGTCACCGTACACAACCCTGAGATTCAGACGTCACCGTACACAACCCTGAGATTCACACGTCATTGTACACAACCCCGAGATTCACACATCACCGTAGACGACCCTGAGATTCTGATGAGATCGTACACAACCCTGAGATTCACACATCATCGTATACAACCCTGAGCTTCACACGTCATCGTACACAACCCTGAGATTTACACATCACCGTACACAACCCTGAGATTCACACATCATCGTATACAACCCTGAGATTCACACGTCATCGTACACAACCCTGAGATTCACACATCATTGTACACAACCCTGAGATTCACACGTCATCGTACACAACACTGAGATTCACACGTCACCGTACACAACCCTGAGATTCACACATCATCGTACACAACCCTGAGATTCACACATCACCGTACACAACCCTGAGATTCACACATCATCGTACACAACCCTGAGATTCACACATCACCGTACACAACCCTGAGATTCACACATCACCGTACACAACCCTGAGATTCACACATCACCGTACACAACCCTGAGATTCACACGTCATCGTACACAACCCTGAGATTCACACATCATCGTATACAACCCTGAGATTCACACGTCACCGTACACAACCCTGAGATTCACACATCATCGTACACAACCCTGAAATTTGCAACGTCAAGGCACACAATCTTGAGATTCACACATCACCGTACACAACCCTGAGATTCACACGACACCGTACACAACCCTGAGATTCACACATCATCGTACATAACCCTGAGATTCACACGTCATCGTACACAACCCTGAGATTCACACGTCACCGTACACAACCCAAAGATTCACACGTCATCGTACACAACCCTGACATTCACACGTCACCGTACACAACCCGGAGATTCACTCATCATCGTACACAACCCTGAGATTCACTCATCATCGTACACAACCCTGAGATTCACACATCACCGTACACAACACTGAGATACACACGTCATCGTACACAACCCTGAGATACAGACATTATCGTACACAACCCGAGATTCACATGGCATCGTACACAGCCCTGAGATTCAGACGTCATCGTACACAACCCTGAGATTCAGATGTCATCGTACACAACCCTGGGATTCAGACGTCATCGTACACAACCCTGAGATTCAGACGTCACCATACACAACCCTGAGATTCACTCATCATCGTACACAACCCTGAGATTCACATATCATCGTACACAACCCTGAGATACACACATCATCGTACACAACCCTGAGATTCACACATTATCGTACACAACCCGAGATTCACATGGCATCGTACACAGCCCTGAGATTCAGACGTCATCGTACACAACCCTGAGATTCAGATGTCATCGTACACAACCCTGGGATTCAGACGTCATCGTACACAACCCTGAGATTCAGACGTCACCATACACAACCCTGAGATTCACTCATCATCGTACACAACCCTGAGATTCACATATCATCGTACACAACCCTGAGATACACACATCATCGTACACAACCCTGAGATTCACACGTCACCATACACAAACCTGAGATTCACACGTCACCGTACACAACCCTGAGATTCACACGTCACCATACACAACCCTGAGAATCACACGTCATCGTACACAACCGAGATTCACACATCATCGTACACAATCCTGAGATTCACACATCATCGTACACAACCCTGAGATTCACACATCATCGTACACAATCCTGAGATTCACACATCATCGTACACAACCCTGAGATTCAGGCGTCATCGTACACAACCCTGAGATTCACACGTCACCGTACACAACCCTGAGATTCACACGTCACGTGCACAACCCTGAGATTCACATGTCATCGTACACAACCCTGAGATTCACATGTCATCGTACACAACCCTGAGATTCACACGTCACCGTACACAACCCTGAGATTCACACGTCACCGTGCACAACCCTGAGAATCACACGTCATCGTACGCAACCGAGATTCACACGTCATCGTACACAACCCTCAGATTCAGGCGTCATCGTACACAACCCTGAGATTCACACGTCACCGTACACAACCCTGAGATTCACACGTCACCGTGCACAACACTGAGATTCATAAGTTATCGTACACAACTCTGTGCTTCACACGTCAACATACACATCCCTGAGGTATATACAGCATCGTGCACCACCCTGAGATTCGCAAATCATCGTTCACAACCATGTGATTCACACGTCATCGTACACAACACTGAGATTCACACGTCACCGTACACAACACTGAGATTCAGACGTCATCGTACACAACCGAGATTCACACATCATCGTACACAACCCGAGATTCACATATTATCTTACATAACCCTGAGATTCACACGTCATCGTACACAACCCTGAGATTCACACGTCACCGTACACAGTCCTGAGATTCACACGTAAACATACACAACCCTGAGATTCAGACGTCATCGTACACAACCCTGAGATTCACACGTCATCGTACACAACCCTGAGATTCACACGTCACACTAGACAACCCTGAGATTCACACGTCATCGTACACAACCCTGAGATTCACACGTCACACTAGACAACCCTGAGATTCACACGTCATCTTACACAACCCTGAGATTCACACGTCACCCTACACAACCCTGAGATTCACTCATCATCGTATACAACCCTAAGATTCAGATGTCATCTTACACAACCGAGATTCACACATCATCGTACACAACCCGAGATTCACATGGCATCGTACACAACCCTGAGATTCACACGTCATCGTACACAACCCTGAGATTCACACGTCACACTAGACAACCCTGAGATTCAGACGTCATCGTACACAACACTGAGATTCACACGTCACCCTACACAACCCTGAGATTCACACTTCACCGTACACAACCCTGAGATTCATACGTCATCGTACACAACCCTGAGATTCACACGTCATCGTACACAACCCTGAGATTCACACATCATCGTACACAACCCTGAGATTCAGTCGTCATCGTACACAACCCTGAGATTCACACGTCATCGTACACAACCCTGAGATTCACACATCATCGTACACAACCCTGAGATTCACACGTCATCGTACACAACCCTGAGATTCAGACGTCATCGTACACAACACTGAGATTCACACATCATCGTACACAACCCTGAGATTCACACATCATCGTACACAACCCTGAGATTCAGACGTCATCGTACACAACCCTGAGATTCACACTTCACCGTACACAACCCTGAGATTCACACGTCACCATACACAACCCTGAGATTCACACGTCATCGTACACAACCCTGAGATTCACACGTCACACTAGACAACCCTGAGATTCAGACGTCATCGTACACAACCCTGAGATTCACACGTCACCCGACACAACCCTGAGATTCACACGTCACCGTGCACAACCCTGAGATTCACACGTCACCGTACACAACCCTGAGATTCACACGTCACCGTACACAACCCTGAGATTCACACGTCATCGTACACAATCCTGAGATTCACACATCATCGTACACAACCCTGAGACTCAGACGTCATCGTACACAATCTTGAGATTCACACATCATCGTACACAACCCTGAGACTCAGACGTCATCGTACACAACCCTGAGATTCACACGTCACCGTACACAGTCCTGAGATTCACACGTAAACATACACAACCCTGAGATTCAGAGGTCATCGTACACAACCCTGAGATTCACACGTCACCGTACACAACCCTGAGATTCACATGTCATCGTACACAACACTGAGATTCACTCATCATCGTACACAACCCTGAGATTCACACGTCACCGTACACAACCCTGAGATTCACTCATCATCGTACACAACCCTGAGATTCAGATGTCATCTTACACAACCCTGAGATTCACACATCATCGTACACAACCCTGAGATTAAGACGTCATCGTACACAACCCTGAGATTCACACGTCACCGTACACAACCATGAGATTCACACTTCACCCTACACAACCCTGAGATTCACACTTCACCGTACACAACCCTGAGATTCACACGTCACACTAGACAACCCTGAGATTCACACTTCACCGTACACAACCCTGAGATTCACACTTCACCGTACACAACCATGAGATTCACACTTCACCCTACACAACCCTGAGATTCACACTTCACCGTACACAACCCTGAGATTCACACGTCACCCTACACAACCCTGAGATTCACACTTCACCGTACACAACCCTGAGATTCACACGTCATCGTACACAACCCTGAGATTCACTCATCATCGTACACAACCCTGAGATTCACACGTCACCGTACACAACCCTGAGATTCACACATTATCGTACACAACCCTGAGATTCACATGGCATCGTACACAACCCTGAGATTCAGACGTCATCGTACACAACCCTGAGATTCACACATCATCGTACACAACCCTGAGATTCACACATCACCGTACACAACCCTGAGATTCACACGTCACCGTACACAACCCTGAGATTCACACATCATCGTATACAACCCTGAGATTCACACGTCATCGTACACAACCCTGAGATTCACACATCACCGTACACAACCCTGAGATTCACACATCATCGTAAACAACCCTGAGATTTACACATCACCGTACACAACCCTGAGATTCACACATCATCGTATACAACCCTGAGATTCACAGGTCATCGTACACAACCCTGAGATTCACACATCATTGTACACAACCCTGAGATTCACACGTCATCGTACACAACACTGAGATTCACACGTCACCGTACACAACCCTGAGATTCACACATCATCGTACACAACCCTGAGATTCACACGTCATCGTACACAACCCTGAGATTCACACATCATTGTACACAACCCTGAGATTCACACGTCATCGTACACAACCCTGAGATTCACACATCATCGTACACAACCCTGAGATTCACACGTCATCGTATACAACCCTGAGATTCACACGTCATCGTACACAACCCTGAGATTCACACATCATCGTACACAACCCTGAAATTTGCAACGTCACCGTACACAACCCAAAGATTCACACGTCATCGTACACAACCCTGACATTCACACGTCACCGTACACAACCCGGAGATTCACTCATCATCGTACACAACCCTGAGATTCACTCATCATCGTACACAACCCTGAGATACAGATGTCATCTTACACAACACTGAGATTCACACATTATCGTACACAACCCGAGATTCACATGGCATCGTACACAGCCCTGAGATTCAGACGTCATCGTACGCAACCCTGAGATTCAGATGTCATCGTACACAACCCTGGGATTCAGATGTCATCGTACACAACACTGAGATTCACTCATCATCGTACACAACCCTGAGATTCACACATCATCGTACATAACCCTGAGATACACACATCATCGTACACAACCCTGAGATTCACACATCATCGTACACAACCCTGAGATTCACTCATCATCGTACACAACCCTGAGATTCACATATCATCGTACACAACCCTGAGATACACACATCATCGTACACAACCCTGAGATTCACACGTCACCATACACAAACCTGAGATTCACACGTCACCGTACACAACCCTGAGATTCACACGTCACCATACACAACCCTGAGAATCACACGTCATCGTACACAACCGAGATTCACACATCATCGTACACAATCCTGAGATTCACACATCATCGTACACAACCCTGAGATTCACACATCATCGTACACAATCCTGAGATTCACACATCATCGTACACAACCCTGAGATTCAGGCGACATCGTACACAACCCTGAGATTCACACGTCACCGTACACAACCCTGAGATTCACACGTCACGTGCACAACCCTGAGATTCACATGTCATCGTACACAACCCTGAGATTCACATGTCATCGTACACAACCCTGAGATTCACACGTCACCGTACACAACCCTGAGATTCACACGTCACCGTGCACAACCCTGAGAATCACACGTCATCGTACGCAACCGAGATTCACACGTCATCGTACACAACCCTCAGGTTCAGGCGTCATCGTACACAACCCTGAGATTCACACGTCACCGTACACAACCCTGAGATTCACACGTCACCGTGCACAACACTGAGATTCATAAGTTATCGTACACAACTCTGTGCTTCACAAGTCATCATACACATCCCTGAGGTATATACAGCATCGTGCACCACCCTGAGATTCGCAAATCATCGTTCACAACCATGTGATTCACACGTCATCGTACGCAACACTGAGATTCACACGTCACCGTACACAACACTGAGATTCACACGTAAACATACACAACCCTGAGATTCACACGTCACCGTACACAACACTGAGATACACACGTCATCGTACACAACCCTGAGATACAGACATTATCGTACACAACCCTGAGATTCACACATCACCGTACACAACACTGAGATACACACGTCATCGTACACAACCCTGAGATACAGACATTATCGTACACAACCCGAGATTCACATGGCATCGTACACAGCCCTGAGATTCAGACGTCATCGTACACAACCCTGAGATTCAGATGTCATCGTACACAACCCTGGGATTCAGACGTCATCGTACACAACCCTGAGATTCAGACGTCACCATACACAACCCTGAGATTCACTCATCATCGTACACAACCCTGAGATTCACATATCATCGTACACAACCCTGAGATACACACATCATCGTACACAACCCTGAGATTCACACATTATCGTACACAACCCGAGATTCACATGGCATCGTACACAGCCCTGAGATTCAGACGTCATCGTACACAACCCTGAGATTCAGATGTCATCGTACACAACCCTGGGATTCAGACGTCATCGTACACAACCCTGAGATTCAGACGTCACCATACACAACCCTGAGATTCACTCATCATCGTACACAACCCTGAGATTCACATATCATCGTACACAACCCTGAGATACACACATCATCGTACACAACCCTGAGATTCACACGTCACCATACACAAACCTGAGATTCACACGTCACCGTACACAACCCTGAGATTCACACGTCACCATACACAACCCTGAGAATCACACGTCATCGTACACAACCGAGATTCACACATCATCGTACACAATCCTGAGATTCACACATCATCGTACACAACCCTGAGATTCACACATCATCGTACACAATCCTGAGATTCACACATCATCGTACACAACCCTGAGATTCAGGCGTCATCGTACACAACCCTGAGATTCACACGTCACCGTACACAACCCTGAGATTCACACGTCACGTGCACAACCCTGAGATTCACATGTCATCGTACACAACCCTGAGATTCACATGTCATCGTACACAACCCTGAGATTCACACGTCACCGTACACAACCCTGAGATTCACACGTCACCGTGCACAACCCTGAGAATCACACGTCATCGTACGCAACCGAGATTCACACGTCATCGTACACAACCCTCAGATTCAGGCGTCATCGTACACAACCCTGAGATTCACACGTCACCGTACACAACCCTGAGATTCACACGTCACCGTGCACAACACTGAGATTCATAAGTTATCGTACACAACTCTGTGCTTCACACGTCAACATACACATCCCTGAGGTATATACAGCATCGTGCACCACCCTGAGATTCGCAAATCATCGTTCACAACCATGTGATTCACACGTCATCGTACACAACACTGAGATTCACACGTCACCGTACACAACACTGAGATTCAGACGTCATCGTACACAACCGAGATTCACACATCATCGTACACAACCCGAGATTCACATATTATCTTACATAACCCTGAGATTCACACGTCATCGTACACAACCCTGAGATTCACACGTCACCGTACACAGTCCTGAGATTCACACGTAAACATACACAACCCTGAGATTCAGACGTCATCGTACACAACCCTGAGATTCACACGTCATCGTACACAACCCTGAGATTCACACGTCACACTAGACAACCCTGAGATTCACACGTCATCGTACACAACCCTGAGATTCACACGTCACACTAGACAACCCTGAGATTCACACGTCATCTTACACAACCCTGAGATTCACACGTCACCCTACACAACCCTGAGATTCACTCATCATCGTATACAACCCTAAGATTCAGATGTCATCTTACACAACCGAGATTCACACATCATCGTACACAACCCGAGATTCACATGGCATCGTACACAACCCTGAGATTCACACGTCATCGTACACAACCCTGAGATTCACACGTCACACTAGACAACCCTGAGATTCAGACGTCATCGTACACAACACTGAGATTCACACGTCACCCTACACAACCCTGAGATTCACACTTCACCGTACACAACCCTGAGATTCATACGTCATCGTACACAACCCTGAGATTCACACGTCATCGTACACAACCCTGAGATTCACACATCATCGTACACAACCCTGAGATTCAGTCGTCATCGTACACAACCCTGAGATTCACACGTCATCGTACACAACCCTGAGATTCACACATCATCGTACACAACCCTGAGATTCACACGTCATCGTACACAACCCTGAGATTCAGACGTCATCGTACACAACACTGAGATTCACACATCATCGTACACAACCCTGAGATTCACACATCATCGTACACAACCCTGAGATTCAGACGTCATCGTACACAACCCTGAGATTCACACTTCACCGTACACAACCCTGAGATTCACACGTCACCATACACAACCCTGAGATTCACACGTCATCGTACACAACCCTGAGATTCACACGTCACACTAGACAACCCTGAGATTCAGACGTCATCGTACACAACCCTGAGATTCACACGTCACCCGACACAACCCTGAGATTCACACGTCACCGTGCACAACCCTGAGATTCACACGTCACCGTACACAACCCTGAGATTCACACGTCACCGTACACAACCCTGAGATTCACACGTCATCGTACACAATCCTGAGATTCACACATCATCGTACACAACCCTGAGACTCAGACGTCATCGTACACAATCTTGAGATTCACACATCATCGTACACAACCCTGAGACTCAGACGTCATCGTACACAACCCTGAGATTCACACGTCACCGTACACAGTCCTGAGATTCACACGTAAACATACACAACCCTGAGATTCAGAGGTCATCGTACACAACCCTGAGATTCACACGTCACCGTACACAACCCTGAGATTCACATGTCATCGTACACAACACTGAGATTCACTCATCATCGTACACAACCCTGAGATTCACACGTCACCGTACACAACCCTGAGATTCACTCATCATCGTACACAACCCTGAGATTCAGATGTCATCTTACACAACCCTGAGATTCACACATCATCGTACACAACCCTGAGATTAAGACGTCATCGTACACAACCCTGAGATTCACACGTCACCGTACACAACCATGAGATTCACACTTCACCCTACACAACCCTGAGATTCACACTTCACCGTACACAACCCTGAGATTCACACGTCACACTAGACAACCCTGAGATTCACACTTCACCGTACACAACCCTGAGATTCACACTTCACCGTACACAACCATGAGATTCACACTTCACCCTACACAACCCTGAGATTCACACTTCACCGTACACAACCCTGAGATTCACACGTCACCCTACACAACCCTGAGATTCACACTTCACCGTACACAACCCTGAGATTCACACGTCATCGTACACAACCCTGAGATTCACTCATCATCGTACACAACCCTGAGATTCACACGTCACCGTACACAACCCTGAGATTCACACATTATCGTACACAACCCTGAGATTCACATGGCATCGTACACAACCCTGAGATTCAGACGTCATCGTACACAACCCTGAGATTCACACATCATCGTACACAACCCTGAGATTCACACATCACCGTACACAACCCTGAGATTCACACGTCACCGTACACAACCCTGAGATTCACACATCATCGTATACAACCCTGAGATTCACACGTCATCGTACACAACCCTGAGATTCACACATCACCGTACACAACCCTGAGATTCACACATCATCGTAAACAACCCTGAGATTTACACATCACCGTACACAACCCTGAGATTCACACATCATCGTATACAACCCTGAGATTCACAGGTCATCGTACACAACCCTGAGATTCACACATCATTGTACACAACCCTGAGATTCACACGTCATCGTACACAACACTGAGATTCACACGTCACCGTACACAACCCTGAGATTCACACATCATCGTACACAACCCTGAGATTCACACGTCATCGTACACAACCCTGAGATTCACACATCATTGTACACAACCCTGAGATTCACACGTCATCGTACACAACCCTGAGATTCACACATCATCGTACACAACCCTGAGATTCACACGTCATCGTATACAACCCTGAGATTCACACGTCATCGTACACAACCCTGAGATTCACACATCATCGTACACAACCCTGAAATTTGCAACGTCACCGTACACAACCCAAAGATTCACACGTCATCGTACACAACCCTGACATTCACACGTCACCGTACACAACCCGGAGATTCACTCATCATCGTACACAACCCTGAGATTCACTCATCATCGTACACAACCCTGAGATACAGATGTCATCTTACACAACACTGAGATTCACACATTATCGTACACAACCCGAGATTCACATGGCATCGTACACAGCCCTGAGATTCAGACGTCATCGTACGCAACCCTGAGATTCAGATGTCATCGTACACAACCCTGGGATTCAGATGTCATCGTACACAACACTGAGATTCACTCATCATCGTACACAACCCTGAGATTCACACATCATCGTACATAACCCTGAGATACACACATCATCGTACACAACCCTGAGATTCACACATCATCGTACACAACCCTGAGATTCACTCATCATCGTACACAACCCTGAGATTCACATATCATCGTACACAACCCTGAGATACACACATCATCGTACACAACCCTGAGATTCACACGTCACCATACACAAACCTGAGATTCACACGTCACCGTACACAACCCTGAGATTCACACGTCACCATACACAACCCTGAGAATCACACGTCATCGTACACAACCGAGATTCACACATCATCGTACACAATCCTGAGATTCACACATCATCGTACACAACCCTGAGATTCACACATCATCGTACACAATCCTGAGATTCACACATCATCGTACACAACCCTGAGATTCAGGCGACATCGTACACAACCCTGAGATTCACACGTCACCGTACACAACCCTGAGATTCACACGTCACGTGCACAACCCTGAGATTCACATGTCATCGTACACAACCCTGAGATTCACATGTCATCGTACACAACCCTGAGATTCACACGTCACCGTACACAACCCTGAGATTCACACGTCACCGTGCACAACCCTGAGAATCACACGTCATCGTACGCAACCGAGATTCACACGTCATCGTACACAACCCTCAGGTTCAGGCGTCATCGTACACAACCCTGAGATTCACACGTCACCGTACACAACCCTGAGATTCACACGTCACCGTGCACAACACTGAGATTCATAAGTTATCGTACACAACTCTGTGCTTCACAAGTCATCATACACATCCCTGAGGTATATACAGCATCGTGCACCACCCTGAGATTCGCAAATCATCGTTCACAACCATGTGATTCACACGTCATCGTACGCAACACTGAGATTCACACGTCACCGTACACAACACTGAGATTCACACGTAAACATACACAACCCTGAGATTCACACGTCACCGTACACAACACTGAGAATCACACGAAAACATACACAGCCCTGAGATTCAGACGTCATCGTACACAACCCTGAGATTCACACGTCATCGTACACAACACTGAGATTCACACGTCACCGTACACAACCCTGAGATTCAGATGTCATCGTACACAACCGAGATTCACACATCATCGTACACAACCCGAGATTCACACTTCACCGTACACAACCCTGAGATTCAGACGTCATCGTACACAACCCTGAGATTCACTCATCATCGTACACAACCCTGAGATTCAGATGTCATCTTACACAACCGAGATTCACACATCATCGTGCACAACCCTGAGATTCACACGTCACCCGACACAACCCTGAGATTCACACGTCACCGTGCACAACCCTGAGAATCACACGTCATCGTACGCAACCGAGATTCACATGTCATCGTACACAACCCTCAGATTCAGGCGTCATCGTACACAACCCTGAGATTCACACGTCACCGTACACAACCCTGAGATTCACACGTCACCGTACACAGTCCTGAGATTCACACGTAAACATACACAACCCTGAGATTCAGACGTCATCGTACACAACCCTGAGATTCACACGTCATCGTACAGAACCCTGAGATTCACACGTCACACTAGACAACCCTGAGATTCACACGTCATCTTACACAACCCTGAGATTCAGGCGTCATCGTACACAACCCTGAGATTCACACGTCACCGTACACAACACTGAGAATCACACGAAAACATACACAGCCCTGAGATTCAGACGTCATCGTACACAACCCTGAGATTCACACGTCATCGTACACAACACTGAGATTCACACGTCACCGTACACAACACTGAGATTCAGATGTCATCGTACACAACCGAGATTCACACATCATCGTACACAACCCGAGATTCACATATTATCTTACATAACCCTGAGATTCACACGTCATCGTACACAACCCTGAGATTCACACGTCACCGTACACAGTCCTGAGATTCACACGTAAACATACACAACCCTGAGATTCAGACGTCATCGTACACAACCCTGAGATTCACACGTCATCATACACAACCCTGAGATTCACACGTCACACTAGACAACCCTGAGATTCACACGTCATCTTACACAACCCTGAGATTCACACGTCACCCTACACAACCCTGAGATTCACTCATCATCGTATACAACCCTAAGATTCAGATGTCACCTTACACAACCGGGATTCACACATCATCGTACACAACCCGAGATTCACATGGCATCGTACACAACCCTGAGATTCACACGTCATCGTACACAACCCTGAGATTCACACATCATCGTACACAACCCTGAGATTCAGACGTCATCGTACACAACACTGAGATTCACACGTCACCCTACACAACCCTGAGATTCACACTTCACCGTACACAACCCTGAGATTCACACGTCACACTAGACAACCCTGAGATTCACACGTCATCTTACACAACCCTGAGATTCACACGTCACCCTACACAACCCTGAGATTCACACGTCACCGTACACAGTCCTGAGATTCACACGTAAACATACACAACCCAGAGATTCAGACGTCATCGTACACAACCCTGAGATTCACACGTCATCGTACACAACCCTGAGATTCACACGTCACACTAGACAACCCTGAGATTCACACGTCATCTTACACAACCCTGAGATTCACACGTCACCCTACACAACCCTGAGATTCACTCATCATCGTATACAACCCTAAGATTCAGATGTCACCTTACACAACCGAGATTCACACGTCACCTTACACAACCGAGATTCACACATCATCGTACACAACCCTGAGATTCAGACGTCACCCTACACAACCCTGAGATTCACACTTCACCGTACACAACCATGAGATTCAGACGTCATCGTACACAACCCTGAGATTCACTCATCATCGTACACAACACTGAGATTCACACATCACAGTACACAACCCTGAGATTCAGATGTCATCTTACACAACCGAGATTCACACATCATCGTACACAACCCGAGATTCACATGGCATCGTGCACAACCCTGAGATTCACACGTCATCGTACACAACCCTGAGATTCACACGTCACCGTGCAGAACCCTGAGATTCACACGTCACCGTACACAGTCCTGAGATTCACACGTAAACATACACACCCCTGATATTCAGACGTCATCGTACACAACCCTGAAATTCACACGTCATCGTACACAACCCTGAGATTCACACGTCACACTAGACAACCCTGAAGATTCACACGTCATCTTACACAACCCTGAGATTCAGGCGTCATCGTACACAACCCTGAGATTCACACGTCACCGTACACAACACTGAGAATCACACGAAAACATACACAGCCCTGAGATTCAGACGTCACCGTACACAACCCTGAGATTCACACATCATCGTACACAACCCTGAAATTTGCAACGTCAAGGCACACAATCTTGAGATTCACACATCATCGTACACAACCCTGAGATTCACACGTCATCGTACACAACCCTGAGATTCACACGTCACCGTACATAACCCAAAGATTCACACGTCATCGTACACAACCCTGACATTCACACGTCACCGTACACAACCCGGAGATTCACTCATCATCGTACACAACCCTGAGATTCACTCATCATCGTACACAACCCTGAGATTCACACGTCACCGTACACAACCCTGAGATTCACACATTATCGTACACAACCCTGAGATTCACACATCATCGTACACAACCCTGAGATTCACATATTATCGTACACAACCCGAGATTCACATGGCATCGTACACAGCCCTGAGATTCAGACGTCATCGTACACAACCCTGAGATTCAGATGTCATCGTACACAACCCTGGGATTCAGATGTCATCGTACACAACCCTGAGATTCACTCATCATCGTACACAACCCTGAGATTCACATATCATCGTACACAACCCTGAGATACACACATCATCGTACACAACCCTGAGATTCACACGTCACCATACACAAACCTGAGATTCACACGTCACCGTACACAACCCTGAGATTCACACGTCACCATACACAACCCTGAGAATCACACGTCATCGTACACAACCGAGATTCACACATCATCGTACACAATCCTGAGATTCACACATCATCGTACACAATCCTGAGATTCACACATCATCGTACACAACCCTGAGATTCAGGCGACATCGTACACAACCCTGAGATTCACACGTCACCGTACACAACCCTGAGATTCACACGTCACGTGCACAACCCTGAGATTCACATGTCATCGTACACAACCCTGAGATTCACATGTCATCGTACACAACCCTGAGATTCACACGTCACCGTACACAACCCTGAGATTCACACGTCACCGTACACAACCCTGAGAATCACACGTCATCGTACGCAACCGAGATTCACACGTCATCGTACACAACCCTCAGATTCAGGCGTCATCGTACACAACCCTGAGATTCACACGTCACCGTACACAACCCTGAGATTCACACGTCACCGTGCACAACACTGAGATTCATAAGTTATCGTACACAACTCTGTGCTTCACACGTCATCATACACATCCCTGAGGTATATACAGCATCGTGCACCACCCTGAGATTCGCAAATCATCGTTCACAACCATGTGATTCACACGTCATCGTACACAACACTGAGATTCACACGTCACCGTACACAACACTGAGATTCACACGTAAACATACACAACCCTGAGATTCACACGTCACCGTACACAACACTGAGAATCACACGAAAACATACAGAGCCCTGAGATTCAGACGTCATCGTACACAACCCTGAGATTCACACGTCATCGTACACAACACTGAGATTCACACGTCACCGTACACAACCCTGAGATTCAGATGTCATCGTACACAACCGAGATTCACACATCATCGTACACAACCCGAGATTCACACTTCACCGTACACAACCCTGAGATTCAGACGTCATCGTACACAACCCTGAGATTCACTCATCATCGTACACAACCCTGAGATTCAGATGTCATCTTACACAACCGAGATTCACACATCATCGTGCACAACCCTGAGATTCACACGTCACCCGACACAACCCTGAGATTCACACGTCACCGTGCACAACCCTGAGAATCACACGTCATCGTACGCAACCGAGATTCACATGTCATCGTACACAACCCTCAGATTCAGGCGTCATCGTACACAACCCTGAGATTCACACGTCACCGTACACAACCCTGAGATTCACACGTCACCGTACACAGTCCTGAGATTCACACGTAAACATACACAACCCTGAGATTCAGACGTCATCGTACACAACCCTGAGATTCACACGTCATCGTACACAACCCTGAGATTCACACGTCACACTAGACAACCCTGAGATTCACACGTCATCTTACACAACCCTGAGATTCAGGCGTCATCGTACACAACCCTGAGATTCACACGTCACCGTACACAACACTGAGAATCACACGAAAACATACACAGCCCTGAGATTCAGACGTCATCGTACACAACCCTGAGATTCACACGTCATCGTACACAACACTGAGATTCACACGTCACCGTACACAACACTGAGATTCAGATGTCATCGTACACAACCGAGATTCACACATCATCGTACACAACCCGAGATTAACATATTATCTTACATAACCCTGAGATTCAGACGTCATCGTACACAACCCTGAGATTCACACGTCATCGTACACAACCCTGAGATTCACACGTCACACTAGACAACCCTGAGATTCACACGTCATCTTACACAACCCTGAGATTCACACGTCACCCTACACAACCCTGAGATTCACTCATCATCGTATACAACCCTAAGATTCAGATGTCACCTTACACAACCGAGATTCACACATCATCGTACACAACCCGAGATTCACATGGCATCGTACACAACCCTGAGATTCACACGTCATCGTACACAACCCTGAGATTCACACATCATCGTACACAACCCTGAGATTCAGACGTCATCGTACACAACACTGAGATTCACACGTCACCCTACACAACCCTGAGATTCACACTTCACCGTACACAACCCTGAGATTCACACGTCACACTAGACAACCCTGAGATTCACACGTCATCTTACACAACCCTGAGATTCACACGTCACCCTACACAACCCTGAGATTCACACGTCACCGTACACAGTCCTGAGATTCACACGTAAACATACACAACCCTGAGATTCAGACGTCATCGTACACAACCCTGAGATTCACACGTCATCGTACACAACCCTGAGATTCACACGTCACACTAGACAACCCTGAGATTCACACGTCATCTTACACAACCCTGAGATTCACACGTCACCCTACACAACCCTGAGATTCACTCATCATCGTATACAACCCTAAGATTCAGATGTCACCTTACACAACCGAGATTCACACATCATCGTACACAACCCGAGATTCACATGGCATCGTACACAACCCTGAGATTCACACGTCATCGTACACAACCCTGAGATTCACACATCATCGTACACAACCCTGAGATTCAGACGTCATCGTACACAACACTGAGATTCACACGTCACCCTACACAACCCTGAGATTCACACTTCACCGTACACAACCATGAGATTCAGACGTCATCGTACACAACCCTGAGATTCACTCATCATCGTACACAACACTGAGATTCACACATCACAGTACACAACCCTGAGATTTAGATGTCATCTTACACAACCGAGATTCACACATCATCGTACACAACCCGAGATTCACATGGCATCGTGCACAACCCTGAGATTCACACGTCATCGTACACAACCCTGAGATTCACACGTCACCGTGCAGAACCCTGAGATTCACACGTCACCGTACACAGTCCTGAGATTCACACGTAAACATACACACCCCTGATATTCAGACGTCATCGTACACAACCCTGAAATTCACACGTCATCGTACACAACCCTGAGATTCACACGTCACACTAGACAACCCTGAAGATTCACACGTCATCTTACACAACCCTGAGATTCAGGCGTCATCGTACACAACCCTGAGATTCACACGTCACCGTACACAACACTGAGAATCACACGAAAACATACACAGCCCTGAGATTCAGACGTCATCGTACACAACCCTGAGATTCACACGTCATCGTACACAACACTGAGATTCACACGTCACCGTACACAACACTGAGATTCAGATGTCATCGTACACAACCGAGATTCACACATCACCGTACACAACCCGAGATTCACATATTATCTTACATAACCCTGAGATTCACACGTCATCGTACACAACCCTGAGATTCACACGTCACCGTACACAGTCCTGAGATTCACACGTAAACATACACAACCCTGAGATTCAGACGTCATCGTACACAACCCTAAGATTCACACGTCACACTAGACAACCCTGAGATTCACACGTCATCGTACACAACCCTGAGATTCACACGTCATCGTACACAACCCTGAGATTCACACGTCACACTAGACAACCCTGAGATTCACACGTCATCTTACACAACCCTGAGATTCACACGTCACACGACACAACCCTGAGATTCACTCATCATCGTATACAACCCTAAGATTCAGATGTCACCTTACACAACCGAGATTCACACATCATCGTACACAACCCGAGATTCACATGGCATCGTACACAACCCTGAGATTCACACGTCATCGTACACAACCCTGAGATTCACACATCATCGTACACAACCCTGAGATTCAGACGTCATCGTACACAACCCTGAGATTCACTCATCATCGTACACAACCCTGAGATTCAGATGTCATCTTACACAACCGAGATTCACACATCATCGTACACAACCCGAGATTCACATGGCAACGTGCACAACCCTGAGATTCACACGTCACCCGACACAACCCTGAGATTCACACGTCACCGTGCAGAACCCTGAGATTCACACGTCACCCGACACAACCCTGAGATTCACACGTCACCGTACACAACCCTGAGATTCAGACGTCACCGTACACAACCCTGAGATTCACACGTCATTGTACACAACCCCGAGATTCACACATCACCGTACACAACCCTGAGATTCTGATGAGATCGTACACAACCCCAATATTCACACATCATCGTACACAACCCTGAGATTCACACATCACCGTACACAACCCTGAGATTCACACATCATCGTATACAACCCTGAGATTCACACGTCATCGTACACAACACTGAGATTCACACGTCACCGTACACAACCCTGAGATTCACACATCATCGTACACAACCCTGAGATTCACACATCACCGTACACAACCCTGAGATTCACACGTCACCGTACACAACCCTGAGATTCACACATCACCGTACACAACCCTGAGATTCAGACATCATCGTACACAACCCCGAGATTCACACATCACCGTACACAACCCTGAGATTCACACATCACCGTACACAACACTGAGATTCAGACATCATCGTACACAACCCTGAAATTTGCAACGTCAAGGCACACAATCTTGAGATTCACACATCATGGTACAGAACCCTGAGATTCACACGTCATCGTACAGAACCCTGAGATTCACACGTCATCGTACACAACCCTGAGACTCAGACGTCATCGTACACAACCCTGAGATTCACACGTCACCGTACACAATCTTCAGATTCACACATCATCGTACACAACCCTGAGATTCACACATCATCGTACATAACCCTGAGATTCACACGTCATCGTACACAACCCTGAGATTCACACGTCACCGTACACAGTCCTGAGATTCACACGTAAACATACACAACCCTGAGATTCAGACGTCATCGTACACAACCCTGTGATTCACACATCACCGTACACAACCTTGAGATTCACACGTCATCGTACACAACCCTGAGATTCACACGTCACCGTACACAACCCTGAGATTCACACGTCATCGTACACAACCCTGAGATTCACACGTCACCGTAAACAACACTGAGATTCACACGTCACCGTACACAACCCTGAGATTCACACATCACCGTACACAACCCGGAGATTCACTCATCATCGTACTCAACCCGAGATTCACATGGCATCGTACACAACCCTGAGATTCACACGTCATCGTACACAACCCTGAGATTCACACATCATCGTACACAACCCTGAGATTCACACATCATCGTACACAACCCTGAGATTCAGACGTCATCGTACACAACCCTGAGATTCACACGTAAACATACACAACACTGAGATTCACACGTCACCCTACACAACCCTGAGAATCACACGTCATCGTACACAATCCTGAGATTCACACATCATCGTACACAACCCTGAGATTCACACGTCACCGTACACAACCCTGAGATTCAGACGTCACCGTACACAACACTGAGATTCACTCATCATCGTATACAACCCTAAGATTCAGATGTCACCTTACACAACCGAGATTCACACATCATCGTACACAACCCGAGATTCACACGTCATCGTACACAACCCTGAGATTCACACGTCATCGTACACAACCCTGAGATTCACACATCATCGTACACAACCCTGAGATTCAGACGTCATCGTACACAACCCTGAGATTCACACTTCACCGTACACAACCCTGAGATTCAGACGTCACCGTACACAACCCTGAGATTCAGATGTCATCTTACACAACCGAGATTCACACATCATCGTACACAACCCGAGATTCACATGGCATCGTGCACAACCCTGAGATTCACACGTCACCCGACACAACCCTGAGATTCACACGTCACCGTGCAGAACCCTGAGATTCACACGTCACCCGACACAACCCTGAGATTCACACGTCACCGTACACAACCCTGAGATTCAGACGTCACCGTACACAACCCTGAGATTCACACGTCATTGTACACAACCCCGAGATTCACACATCACCGTACACAACCCTGAGATTCTGATGAGATCGTACACAACCCCGATATTCACACATCATCGTACACAACCCTGAGATTCACACGTCATCGTACACAACCCCGATATTCACACATCATCGTACACAACCCTGAGATTCACACATCATCGTATACAACCCTGAGATTCACACGTCACCGTACACAACCCTGAGATTCACACATCATCGTATACAACCCTGAGATTCACACGTCATCGTACACAACCCTGAGATTCACACATCACCGTACACAACCCTGAGATTCACACATCACCGTACACAACCCTGAGATTCACACATCACCGTACACAACCCTGAGATTCACACATCACCGTACACAACCCTGAGATTCACACGTCATCGTACACAACCCTGAGATTCACACATCACCGTACACAACCCTGAGATTCACACATCACCGTACACAACCCTGAGATTCACACATCACCGTACACAACCCTGAGATTCACACATCACCGTACACAACCCTGAGATTCACACATCACCGTACACAACACTGAGATTCAGACATCATCGTACACAACCCTGAAATTTGCAACGTCAAGGCACACAATCTTGAGATTCACACATCATCGTACAGAACCCTGAGATTCACACATCACCGTACACAACCCTGAGATTCACACATCACCGTACACAACCCTGAGATTCAGATGTCATCGTATACAACCGAGATTCACACATCATCGTACATAACCCTGAGATTCACACGTCATCGTACACAACCCTGAGATTCACACGTCACCGTACACAGTCCTGAGATTCACACGTAAACATACACAACCCTGAGATTCAGACGTCATCGTACACAACCCTGTGATTCACACGTCATCGTACACAACCCTGAGATTCACACGTCACCGTACACAACCCTGAGATTCACACGTCATCGTACACAACCCTGAGATTCACACGTCACCGTACACAACCCTGAGATTCACACGTCACCGTACACAACCCGGAGATTCACTCATCATCGTACACAACCCGAGATTCACACATCATCGTACACAACCCGAGATTCACATGGCATCGTACACAACCCTGAGATTCAGACGTCATCGTACACAACCCTGATATTCACACATCATCGTACACAACCCTGAGATTCACATGGCATCGTACACAACCCTGAGATTCACACGTCATCGTACACAACCCTGAGATTCACACATCATCGTACACAACCCTGAGATTCAGACGTCATCGTACACAACACTGAGATTCACACGTCACCCTACACAACCCTGAGATTCACACGTCACCATACACAACCCTGAGAATCACACGTCATCGTACACAACCGAGATTCACACATCATCGTACACAATCCTGAGATTCACACATCATCGTACACAATCCTGAGATTCACACATCATCGTACACAACCCTGAGATTCAGGCGTCATCGTACACAACCCTGAGATTCACACGTCACCGTACACAACCCTGAGATTCACACGTCACGTGCACAACCCTGAGATTCACATGTCATCGTACACAACCCTGAGATTCACATGTCATCGTACACAACCCTGAGATTCACACGTCACCGTACACAACCCTGAGATTCACACGTCACCGTGCACAACCCTGAGAATCACACGTCATCGTACGCAACCGAGATTCACACGTCATCGTACACAACCCTCAGATTCAGGCGTCATCGTACACAACCCTGAGATTCACACGTCACCGTACACAACCCTGAGATTCACACGTCATCGTGCACAACCCTGAGAATCACACGTCATCGTACGCAACCGAGATTCACACGTCATCGTACACAACCCTCAGATTCAGGCGTCATCGTACACAACCCTGAGATTCACACGTCACCGTACACAACCCTGAGATTCACACGTCATCATACACATCCCTGAGGTATATACAGCATCGTGCACCACCCTGAGATTCGCAAATCATCGTTCACAACCATGTGATTCACACGTCATCGTACACAACACTGAGATTCACACGTCACCGTACACAACACTGAGATTCACACGTAAACATACACAACCCGGAGATTCACACGTCACCGTACACAACACTGAGAATCACACGAAAACATACACAGCCCTGAGATTCAGACGTCATCGTACACAACCCTGAGATTCACACGTCATCGTACACAACACTGAGATTCACACGTCACCGTACACAACCCTGAGATTCAGATGTCATCGTACACAACCGAGATTCACACATCATCGTACACAACCCGAGATTCACACTTCACCGTACACAACCCTGAGATTCAGACGTCATCGTACACAACCCTGAGATTCACTCATCATCGTACACAACCCTGAGATTCAGATGTCATCTTACACAACCGAGATTCACACATCATCGTGCACAACCCTGAGATTCACACGTCACCCGACACAACCCTGAGATTCACACGTCACCGTGCAGAACCCTGAGATTCACACGTCACCCGACACAACCCTGAGATTCACACGTCACCGTACACAACCCTGAGATTCAGACGTCACCGTACACAACCCTGAGATTCACACGTCATTGTACACAACCCCGAGATTCACACATCACCGTACACAACCCTGAGATTCTGATGAGATCGTACACAACCCCGATATTCACACATCATCGTACACAACCCTGAGATTCACACATCACCGTACACAACACTGAGATTCACACGTCACCGTACACAACCCTGAGATTCACACATCATCGTATACAACCCTGAGATTCACACGTCATCGTACACAACCCTGAGATTCACACATCATCGTACACAACCCTGAGATTCACACGTCATCGTACACAACCCTGAGATTCACACGTCATCGTACACAACCCTGAGATTCACACGTCATCGTACACAACCCTGAGATTCACACATCACCGTACACAACCCTGAGATTCACACATCACCGTACACAACCCTGAGATTCACACATCACCGTACACAACCCTGAGATTCACACATCACCGTACACAACCCTGAGATTCACACGTCATCGTACACAACCCTGAGATTCACACATCACCGTACACAACCCTGAGATTCACACATCACCGTACACAACCCTGAGATTCACACATCACCGTACACAACCCTGAGATTCACACATCACCGTACACAACCCTGAGATTCAGATGTCATCGTATACAACCGAGATTCACACATCATCGTACATAACCCTGAGATTCACACGTCATCGTACACAACCCTGAGATTCACACGTCACCGTACACAGTCCTGAGATTCACACGTAAACATACACAACCCTGAGATTCAGACGTCATCGTACACAACCCTGTGATTCACACGTCATCGTACACAACCCTGAGATTCACACGTCACCGTACACAACCCTGAGATTCACACGTCATCGTACACAACCCTGAGATTCACACGTCACCGTACACAACACTGAGATTCACACGTCACCGTACACAACCCTGAGATTCACACATCATCGTACACAACCCTGATATTCACACATCATCGTACACAACCCTGAGATTCACACGTCACCGTACACAGTCCTGAGATTCACACATCATCGTACACAACCCTGAGATTCACACATCATCGTACACAACCCTGAGATTCACACATCACCCTACACAACACTGAGATTCACACATCACCCTACACAACCCTGAGATTCACACGTCACCGTACACAACCCTGAGATTCACACATCATCGTACACAACCCTGAGATTCACACATCACCCTACACAACACTGAGATTCACACGTCACCCTACACAACCCTGAGATTCACACGTCACCGTACACAACACTGAGATTCACACGTCATCGTACACAACCCTGATATTCACACATCATCGTACACAACCCTGAGATTCACACGTCATCGTACACAACCCTGAGATTCACACATCATCGTACACAACCCTGAGATTCAGACGTCATCGTACACAACACTGAGATTCACACGTCACCCTACACAACCCTGAGATTCACACGTCACCATACACAACCCTGAGAATCACACGTCATCGTACACAACCGAGATTCACACATCATCGTACACAATCCTGAGATTCACACATCATCGTACACAATCCTGAGATTCACACGTCATCGTACACAACCCTGATATTCACACATCATCGTACACAACCCTGAGATTCACACGTCACCGTACACAGTCCTGAGATTCACACATCATCGTACACAACACTGAGATTCACACGTCATCGTACACAACCCGAGATTCACACATCATCGTACACAACCCTGAGATTCGGGCGACATCGTACACAACCCTGAGATTCACACGTCACCGTACACAACCCTGAGATTCACACGTCACGTGCACAACCCTGAGATTCACATGTCATCGTACACAACCCTGAGATTCACACGTCACCGTACACAACCCTGAGATTCACACGTCACCGTGCACAACCCTGAGAATCACACGTCATCGTACGCAACCGAGATTCACACGTCATCGTACACAACCCTCAGATTCAGGCGTCATCGTACACAACCCTGAGATTCACACGTCACCGTACACAACCCTGAGATTCACACGTCATCGTGCACAACCCTGAGAATCACACGTCATCGTACGCAACCGAGATTCACACGTCATCGTACACAACCCTCAGATTCAGGCGTCATCGTACACAACCCTGAGATTCACACGTCACCGTACACAACCCTGAGATTCACACGTCATCATACACATCCCTGAGGTATATACAGCATCGTGCACCACCCTGAGATTCGCAAATCATCGTTCACAACCATGTGATTCACACGTCATCGTACACAACACTGAGATTCACACGTCACCGTACACAACACTGAGATTCACACGTAAACATACACAACCCTGAGATTCACACGTCACCGTACACAACACTGAGAATCACACGAAAACATACACAGCCCTGAGATTCAGACGTCATCGTACACAACCCTGAGATTCACACGTCACCGTACACAACCCTGAGATTCAGATGTCATCGTACACAACCGAGATTCACACATCATCGTACACAACCCGAGATTCACACTTCACCGTACACAACCCTGAGATTCAGACGTCATCGTACACAACCCTGAGATTCACTCATCATCGTACACAACCCTGAGATTCAGATGTCATCTTACACAACCGAGATTCACACATCATCGTGCACAACCCTGAGATTCACACGTCACCCGACACAACCCTGAGATTCACACGTCACCGTGCACAACCCTGAGAATCACACGTCATCGTACGCAACCGAGATTCACACGTCATCGTACACAACCCTCAGATTCAGGCGTCATCGTACACAACCCTGAGATTCACACGTCACCGTACACAACCCTGAGATTCACACGTCACCGTACACAGTCCTGAGATTCACACGTAAACATACACAACCCTGAGATTCAGACGTCATCGTACACAACCCTGAGATTCACACGTCATCGTACACAACCCTGAGATTCACACGTCACACTAGACAACCCTGAGATTCACACGTCATCTTACACAACCCTGAGATTCAGGCGTCATCGTACACAACCCTGAGATTCACACGTCACCGTACACAACACTGAGAATCACACGAAAACATACACAGCCCTGAGATTCAGACGTCATCGTACACAACCCTGAGATTCACACGTCATCGTACACAACACTGAGATTCACACGTCACCGTACACAACACTGAGATTCAGATGTCATCGTACACAACCGAGATTCACACATCATCGTACACAACCCGAGATTCACATATTATCTTACATAACCCTAAGATTCACACGTCATCGTACACAACCCTGAGATTCACACGTCACCGTACACAGTCCTGAGATTCACACGTAAACATACACAACCCTGAGATTCAGACGTCATCGTACACAACCCTGAGATTCACACGTCATCGTACACAACCCTGAGATTCACACGTCACACTAGACAACCCTGAGATTCACACGTCATCTTACACAACCCTGAGATTCACACGTCACCCTACACAACCCTGAGATTCACTCATCATCGTATACAACCCTAAGATTCAGATGTCACCTTACACAACCGAGATTCACACATCATCGTACACAACCCGAGATTCACATGGCATCGTACACAACCCTGAGATTCACACGTCATCGTACACAACCCTGAGATTCACACATCATCGTACACAACCCTGAGATTCAGACGTCATCGTACACAACACTGAGATTCACACGTCACCCTACACAACCCTGAGATTCACACTTCACCGTACACAACCCTGAGATTCACACGTCAAACTAGACAACCCTGAGATTCACACGTCATCTTACACAACCCTGAGATTCACACGTCACCCTACACAACCCTGAGATTCACACGTCACCGTACACAGTCCTGAGATTCACACGTAAACATACACAACCCTGAGATTCAGACGTCATCGTACACAACCCTGAGATTCACACGTCATCGTACACAGCCCTGAGATTCACACGTCACACTAGACAACCCTGAGATTCACACGTCATCTTACACAACCCTGAGATTCACACGTCACCCTACACAACCCTGAGATTCACTCATCATCGTATACAACCCTAAGATTCAGATGTCACCTTACACAACCGAGATTCACACATCATCGTACACAACCCGAGATTCACATGGCATCGTACACAACCCTGAGATTCACACGTCATCGTACACAACCCTGAGATTCACACATCATCGTACACAACCCTGAGATTCAGACGTCATCGTACACAACACTGAGATTCACACGTCACCCTACACAACCCTGAGATTCACACTTCACCGTACACAACCCTGAGATTCACACGTCATCGTACACAACCATGAGATTCAGACGTCATCGTACACAACCCTGAGATTCACTCATCATCGTACACAACCCTGAGATTCAGATGTCATCTTACACAACCGAGATTCACACATCATCGTACACAACCCGAGATTCACATGGCATCGTGCACAACCCTGAGATTCACACGTCACCCGACACAACCCTGAGATTCACACGTCACCGTGCAGAACCCTGAGATTCACACGTCACCGTACACAGTCCTGAGATTCACACGTAAACATACACAACCATGAGATTCAGACGTCATCGTACACAACCCTGAAATTCACACGTCATCGTACACAACCCTGAGATTCACACGTCACACTAGACAACCCTGAGATTCACACGTCATCTTACACAACCCTGAGATTCAGGCGTCATCGTACACAACCCTGAGATTCACACGTCACCGTACACAACACTGAGAATCACACGAAAACATACACAGCCCTGAGATTCAGACGTCATCGTACACAACCCTGAGATTCACACGTCATCGTACACAACCCTGAGATTCAGACGTCATCGTACACAACCCTGAGATTCACACGTCATCGTACACAACACTGAGATTCACACGTCACCGTACACAACACTGAGATTCAGATGTCATCGTACACAACCGAGATTCACACATCACCGTACACAACCCGAGATTCACATATTATCTTACATAACCCTGAGATTCACACGTCATCGTACACAACCCTGAGATCCACACGTCACCGTACACAGTCCTGAGATTCACACGTAAACATACACAACCCTGAGATTCAGACGTCATCGTACACAACCCTGAGATTCACACGTCATCGTACACAACCCTGAGATTCACACGTCACACTAGACAACCCTGAGATTCACACGTCATCGTACACAACCCTGAAATTCACTCATCATCGTACACAACCCTGAGATTCACTCATCATCGTACACAACCCTGAGATTCAGATGTCACCTTACACAACCGAGATTCACACATCATCGTACACAACCCGAGATTCACATGGCATCGTACACAACCCTGAGATTCACACATCATCTTACACAACCCTGAGATTCAGACGTCATCGTACACAACCCTGAGATTCAGACGTCATCGTACACAACCCTGAGATTCACTCATCATCGTGCACAACCCTGAGATTCACACGTCACCGTGCAGAACCCTGAGATTCACACATCATCGTACACAACCCTGAGATTCACACATCACCGTACACAACCCTGAGATTCACACGTCACCCGACACAACCCTGAGATTCACACGTCACCGTACACAACCCTGAGATTCAGACGTCACCGTACACAACCCTGAGATTCACACGTCATTGTACACAACCCCGAGATTCACACATCACCGTACACAACCCTGAGATTCTGATGAGATCGTACACAACCCCGATATTCACACATCATCGTACACAACCCTGAGATTCACACATCACCGTACACAACCCTGAGATTAACACATCATCGTATACAACCCTGAGATTCACACGTCATCGTACACAACACTGAGATTCACACGTCATCGTACACAACCCTGAGATTCACACGTCACCGTACACAACCCTGATATTCACACATCATCGTACACAACCCTGAGATTCACACATCACCGTACACAACCCTGAGATTCACACATCATCGTATACAACCCTGAGATTCACACGTCATCGTACACAACCCGAGATTCACACATCACCGTACACAACCCTGAGATTCACACATCACCGTACACAACCCTGAGATTCACACATCACCGTACACAACCCTGAGATTCACACATCACCGTACACAACCCTGAGATTCACACATCATCGTACACAACCCTGAAATTTGCAACGTCAAGGCACACAATCTTGAGATTCACACATCATCGTACAGAACCCTGAGATTCACACATCATCGTACACAACCCTGAGATTCAGATGTCATCGTATACAACCGAGATTCACACATCATCGTACAGAACCCTGAGATTCACACATCATCGTACATAACCCTGAGACTCAGACGTCATCGTACACAATCTTGAGATTCACACGTCATCGTACACAACACTGAGATTCACACATCACAGTACACAACCCTGAGATTCAGATGTCATCGTATACAACCGAGATTCACACATCATCGTACATAACCCTGAGATTCACACGTCATCGTACACAACCCTGAGATTCACACGTCACCGTACACAGTCCTGAGATTCACACGTAAACATACACAACCCTGAGATTCAGACGTCATCGTACACAACCCTGTGATTCACACGTCATCGTACACAACCCTGAGATTCACACGTCACCGTACACAACCCTGAGATTCACACGTCATCGTACACAACCCTGAGATTCACACGTCACCGTACACAACACTGAGATTCACACGTCACCGTACACAACCCTGAGATTCACACGTCACCGTACACAACCCGGAGATTCACTCATCATCGTACACAACCCGAGATTCACATGGCATCGTACACAGCCCTGAGATTCACACGTCATCATACACAACCCTGAGATTCACACATTAACGTACACAACCCGAGATTAACATGGCATCGTACACAACCCTGAGATTCAGACGTCATCGTACACAACACTGAGATTCACACGTCACCCTACACAACCCTGAGATTCACACTTCACCGTACACAACGCTGAGATTCAGACGTCATCGTACACAACCCTGAGATTCACTCATCATCGTACACAACCCTGAGATTCAGATGTCATCTTACACAACCGAGATTCACACATCATCGTACACAACCCGAGATTCACATGTCATCGTACACAACCCTGAGATTCAGACGTCATCATACACAACCCTGAGATTCACACATTAACGTACACAACCCGAGATTCACATGGCATCGTACACAACCCTGAGATTCAGACGTCATCGTACACAACACTGAGATTCACACGTCACCCTACACAACCCTGAGATTCACACTTCACCGTACACAACGCTGAGATTCAGACGTCATCGTACACAACCCTGAGATTCACTCATCATCGTACACAACCCTGAGATTCAGATGTCATCTTACACAACCGAGATTCACACATCATCGTACACAACCCGAGATTCACATGGCATCGTGCACAACCCTGAGATTCACACGTCACCCGACACAACCCTGAGATTCACACGTCACCGTGCACAACCCTGAGATTCACACGTCACCCGACACAACCCTGAGATTCACACGTCACCGTACACAACCCTGAGATTCAGACGTCACCGTACACAACCCTGAGATTCACACGTCATTGTACACAACCCCGAGATTCACACATCACCGTACACAACCCTGAGATTCACACGTCACCGTACACAACCCTGAGATTCACACATCATCGTATACAACCCTGAGATTCACACGTCATCGTACACAACCCTGAGATTCAGATGTCATCTTACACAACCGAGATTCACACATCATCGTACACAACCCGAGATTCACATGGCATCGTGCACAACCCTGAGATTCACACGTCACCCGACACAACCCTGAGATTCACACGTCACCGTGCAGAACCCTGAGATTCACACGTCACCGTACACAGTCCTGAGATTCACACGTAAACATACACAACCATGAGATTCAGACGTCATCGTACACAACCCTGAAATTCACACGTCATCGTACACAACCCTGAGATTCACACGTCACACTAGACAACCCTGAGATTCACACGTCATCTTACACAACCCTGAGATTCAGGCGTCATCGTACACAACCCTGAGATTCACACGTCACCGTACACAACACTGAGAATCACACGAAAACATACACAGCCCTGAGATTCAGACGTCATCGTACACAACCCTGAGATTCACACGTCATCGTACACAACCCTGAGATTCAGACGTCATCGTACACAACCCTGAGATTCACACGTCATCGTACACAACACTGAGATTCACACGTCACCGTACACAACACTGAGATTCAGATGTCATCGTACACAACCGAGATTCACACATCACCGTACACAACCCGAGATTCACATATTATCTTACATAACCCTGAGATTCACACGTCATCGTACACAACCCTGAGATCCACACGTCACCGTACACAGTCCTGAGATTCACACGTAAACATACACAACCCTGAGATTCAGACGTCATCGTACACAACCCTGAGATTCACACGTCATCGTACACAACCCTGAGATTCACACGTCACACTAGACAACCCTGAGATTCACACGTCATCTTACACAACCCTGAGATTCACACGTCAGCCTACACGACCCTGAGATTCACTCATCATCGTATACAACCCTGAAATTCACTCATCATCGTACACAACCCTGAGATTCAGATGTCACCTTACACAACCGAGATTCACACATCATCGTACACAACCCGAGATTCACATGGCATCGTGCACAACCCTGAGATTCAGATGTCACCTTACACAACCGAGATTCACACATCATCGTACACAACCCGAGATTCACATGGCATCGTACACAACCCTGAGATTCACACGTCACCGTACACAACCCTGAGATTCAGACGTCACCATACACAACCCTGAGATTCACACATCATTGTACACAACCCGAGATTCACACGTCACCGTACACAACCCTGAGATTCAGACGTCACCATACACAACCCTGAGATTCACACATCATCGTACACAACCCTGAGATTCAGACGTCATCGTACACAACCCTGAGATTCAGACGTCATCGTACACAACCCTGAGATTCACTCATCATCGTGCACAACCCTGAGATTCACACGTCACCGTGCAGAACCCTGAGATTCACACATCATCGTACACAACCCGGAGATTCAGATGTCATTGTACACAACCCCGAGATTCACACATCTCCGTACACAACCCTGAGATTCTGATGTCATTGTATACAACCCTGATATTCACACATCATCGTACACAACCCTGAGATTCAGGCGACATCGTACACAACACTGAGATTCACACGTCACCGTACACAACCCTGAGATTCACACATCATCGTACACAACCCTGAGATTCAGGCGACATCGTACACAACACTGAGATTCAGATGTCATCGTACACAACCCTGAGATTCACACATCACCGTACACAACCCTGAGATTCACACGTCACCCGACACAACCCTGAGATTCACACGTCACCGTACACAACCCTGAGATTCAGACGTCACCGTACACAACCCTGAGATTCACACGTCATTGTACACAACCCCGAGATTCACACATCACCGTACACAACCCTGAGATTCTGATGAGATCGTACACAACCCTGAGATTCACACATCACCGTACACAACCCTGAGATTCACACGTCATCGTACACAACACTGAGATTCACACATCACCGTACACAACCCTGAGATTCACTCATCATCGTACACAACCCTGAGATTCACACGTCACCGTATACAACCCTGAGATTCACACGTCACCGTATACAACCCTGAGATTCACACGTCATCGTACACAACCCTGAGATTCAGACGTCATCGTACACAACCCTGAGATTCACACATCACCGTATACAACCCTGAGATTCACACATCACCGTACACAACCCTGAGATTCACACATCACCGTACACAACACTGAGATTCAGACATCATCGTACACAACCCTGAAATTTGCAACGTCAAGGCACACAATCTTGAGATTCACACATCATCGTACACAACCCTGAGATTCACACGTCACCGTACACAACCCTGAGATTCACACATCATCGTACACAACCCTGAGATTCACACATCACCGTACACAACCCTGAGATTCACACATCATCGTACACAATCTTGAGATTCACACGTCACCGTACACAACCCTGAGATTCACACATCATCGTACATAACCCTGAGACTCAGACGTCATCGTACACAACCCTGAGATTCACACATCACCGTACACAACCCTGAGATTCACACATCACAGTACACAACCCTGAGATTCAGATGTGATCGTATACAACCGAGATTCACACATCATCGTACATAACCCTGAGATTCACACGTCATCGTACACAACCCTGAGATTCACACGTCACCGTACACAGTCCTGAGATTCACACGTAAACATACACAACATTGAGATTCAGACGTCATCGTACACAACCCTGTGATTCACACGTCATCGTACACAACCCTGAGATTCACACGTCACCGTACACAACCCTGAGATTCACACGTCATCGTACACAACCCTGAGATTCACACGTCACCGTACACAACCCTGTGATTCACACATCATCGTACACAACCCGGAGATTCACTCATCATCGTACACAACCCTGAGATTCAGATGTCATCTTACACAACCCGAGATTCACATGGCATCGTACACAGCCCTGAGATTCAGACGTCATCGTACACAACCCTGAGATTCAGATGTCATCGTACACAACCCTGGGATTCAGATGTCATCGTACACAACCCTGAGATTCACTCATCATCGTACACAACCCTGAGATTCACATATCATCGTACACAACCCTGAGATACACACATCATCGTACACAACCCTGAGATTCACACGTCACCATACACAACCCTGAGATTCACACGTCACCGTACACAACCCTGAGATTCACACGACACCATACACAACCCTGAGAATCACACGTCATCGTACACAACCGAGATTCACACATCATCGTACACAATCCTGAGATTCACACATCATCGTACACAACCCTGAGATTCACACATCATCGTACACAATCCTGAGATTCACACATCATCGTACACAACCCTGAGATTCAGGCGTCATCGTACACAACCCTGAGATTCACACGTCACCGTACACAACCCTGAGATTCACACGTCACCGTGCACAACCCTGAGATTCACATGTCATCGTACACAACCCTGAGATTCACATGTCATCGTACACAACCCTGAGATTCACACGTCACCGTACACAACCCTGAGATTCACACGTCACCGTGCACAACCCTGAGAATCACACGTCATCGTACGCAACCGAGATTCACACGTCATCGTACACAACCCTCAGATTCAGGCGTCATCGTACACAACCCTGAGATTCACACGTCACCGTACACAACCCTGAGATTCACACGTCACCGTGCACAACACTGAGATTCATAAGTTATCGTACACAACTCTGTGCTTCACACGTCATCATACACATCCCTGAGGTATATACAGCATCGTGCACCACCCTGAGATTCGCAAATCATCGTTCACAACCATGTGATTCACACGTCATCGTACACAACACTGAGATTCACACGTCACCGTACACAACACTGAGATTCACACGTAAACATACACAACCCTGAGATTCACACGTCACCGTACACAACACTGAGAATCACACGAAAACATACACAGCCCTGAGATTCAGACGTCATCGTACACAACCCTGAGATTCACACGTCATCGTACACAACACTGAGATTCACACGTCACCGTACACAACCCTGAGATTCAGATGTCATCGTACACAACCGAGATTCACACATCATCGTACACAACCCGAGATTCACACTTCACCATACACAACCCTGAGATTCAGACGTCATCGTACACAACCCTGAGATTCACTCATCATCGTACACAACCCTGAGATTCAGATGTCATCTTACACAACCGAGATTCACACATCATCGTACACAACCCTGAGATTCACACGTCACCGTACACAACCCTGAGATTCACACGTCATCGTACACAACCCTGAGATTCACACGTCACCGTACACAACCCGGAGATTCACTCATCATCGTACACAACCCTGAGATTCACTCATCATCGTACACAACCCTGAGATACAGATGTCATCTTACACAACCCTGAGATTCACACATTATCGTACACAACCCGAGATTCACATGGCATCGTACACAGCCCTGAGATTCAGACGTCATCGTACACAACCCTGAGATTCAGATGTCATCGTACACAACCCTGGGATTCAGATGTCATCATACACAACCCTGAGATTCACTCATCATCGTACACAACCCTGAGATTCACATATCATCGTACACAACCCTGAGATACACACATCATCGTACACAACCCTGAGATTCACACGTCACCATACACAACCCTGAGATTCACACGTCACCGTACACAACCCTGAGATTCACACGTCACCATACACAACCCTGAGATTCACACATCATCGTACACAATCCTGAGATTCACACATCATCGTACGCAACCCTGAGATTCAGGCGTCATCGTACACAACCCTGAGATTCACACGTCACCGTGCACAACCCTGAGATTCACATGTCATCGTACACAACACTGAGATTCACATGTCATCGTACACAACCCTGAGATTCACACGTCACCGTACACAACCCTGAGATTCACACGTCACCGTGCACAACCCTGAGAATCACACGTCATCGTACGCAACCGAGATTCACACGTCATAGTACACAACCCTCAGATTCAGGCGTCATCGTACACAACCCTGAGATTCACACGTCACCGTACACAACCCTGAGATTCACACGTCACCGTGCACAACACTGAGATTCATAAGTTATCGTACACAACTCTGTGCTTCACACGTCATCATACACATCCCTGAGGTATATACAGCATCGTGCACCACCCTGAGATTCGCAAATCATCGTTCACAACCATGTGATTCACACGTCATCGTACACAACACCGAGATTCACACGTCACCGTACACAACACTGAGATTCACACGTAAACATACACAACCCTGAGATTCACACGTCACCGTACACAACACTGAGAATCACACGAAAACATACACAGCCCTGAGATTCAGACGTCATCGTACACAACCCTGAGATTCACACGTCATCGTACACAACACTGAGATTCACACGTCACCGTACACAACCCTGAGATTCAGATGTCATCGTACACAACCGAGATTCACACATCATCGTACACAACCCGAGATTCACACTTCACCGTACACAACCCTGAGATTCAGACGTCATCGTACACAACCCTGAGATTCACTCATCATCGTACACAACCCTGAGATTCAGATGTCATCTTACACAACCGAGATTCACACATCATCGTACACAACCCGAGATTCACATGGCATCGTGCACAACCCTGAGATTCACACGTCACCCGACACAACCCTGAGATTCACACGTCACCGTGCACAACCCTGAGAATCACACGTCATCGTACGCAACCGAGATTCACACGTCATCGTACACAACCCTCAGATTCAGGCGTCATCGTACACAACCCTGAGATTCACACGTCACCGTACACAACCCTGAGATTCACACGTCACCGTACACAGTCCTGAGATTCACACGTAAACATACACAACCCTGAGATTCAGACGTCATCGTACACAACCCTGAGATTCACACGTCATCGTACACAACCCTGAGATTCACACGTCACACTAGACAACCCTGAGATTCACACGTCATCTTACACAACCCTGAGATTCAGGCGTCATCGTACACAACCCTGAGATTCACACGTCACCGTACACAACACTGAGAATCACACGAAAACATACACAGCCCTGAGATTCACACGTCATCGTACACAACCCTGAGATTCACACGTCACCGTACGCAGTCCTGAGATTCACACGTAAACATACACAACCCTGAGATTCAGACGTCATCGTACACAACCCTGAGATTCACACGTCATCGTACACAACCCTGAGATTCACACGTCACACTAGACAACCCTGAGATTCACACGTCATCTTACACAACCCTGAGATTCACACGTCCCCCTACACAACCCTGAGATTCACTCATCATCGTACACAACCCTGAGATTCAGATGTCATCTTACACAACCGAGATTCACACATCATCGTACACAACCCGAGATTCACATGGCATCGTGCACAACCCTGAGATTCACACGTCACCCGACACAACCCTGAAATTCACACGTCACCGTGCACAACCCTGAGATTCACACGTCACCCGACACAACCCTGAGATTCACACGTCACCGTACACAACCCTGAGATTCAGACGTCACCGTACACAACCCTGAGATTCACACGTCATTGTACACAACCCCGAGATTCACACATCACCGTACACAACCCTGAGATTCTGATGAGATCGTACACAACCCCGATATTCACACATCATCGTACACAACCCTGAGATTCACACATCATCGTACACAACACTGAGATTCACACGTCACCGTACACAACCCTGAGATTCACACATCATCGTACACAACCCTGAGATTCACACATCACCGTACACAACCCTGAGACACACGTCATCGTATACAACCCTGAGATTCACACGTCATCGTACACAACCCTGAGATTCACACATCACCGTACACAACCCTGAGATTCACACATCACCGTACACAACACTGAGATTCAGACATCATCGTACACAACCCTGAGATTCACACGTCATCGTACACAACCCTGAGATTCACACGTCATCGTACACAACCCTGAGATTCACACATCACCGTACACAACCCTGAGATTCACACATCACCGTACACAACACTGAGATTCACACATCACCGTACACAACCCTGAGATTCACACATCATCGTACACAACCCTGAGACTCAGATGTCATCGTATACAACCGAGATTCACACGTCATCGTACACAACCCTGAGATTCACACGTCACCGTACACAGTCCTGAGATTCACACTTAAACATACACAACCCTGAGATTCAGACGTCATCGTACAGAACCCTGAGATTCACACATCACAGTACACAACCCTGAGATTCAGATGTCATCGTATACAACCGAGATTCACACGTCATCGTACACAACCCTGAGATTCACACGTCACCGTAGACAGTCCTGAGATTCACACGTAAACATACACAACCCTGAGATTCAGACGTCATCGTACACAACCCTGTGATTCACACGTCATCGTACACAACCCTGAGATTCACACGTCACCGTACACAACCCTGAGATTCACACGTCATCGTACACAACCCTGAGATTCACACGTCACCGTACACAACCCGGAGATTCACTCATCATCGTACACAACCCTGAGATTCAGATGTCATCTTACACAGCCCTGAGATTCACATGGCACCGTACACAACCCTGAGATTCAGACGTCATCGTACACAACCCTGAGATTCACTCATCATCGTACACAACCCTGAGATTCAGATGTCATCTTACACAGCCCTGAGATTCACATGGCATCGTACACAGCCCTGAGATTCACACATTATCGTACACAACCCGAGATTCACATGGCATCGTACACAACCCTGAGATTCACACGTCATCGTACACAACCCTGAGATTCACACATCATCGTACACAACCCTGAGATTCAGACGTCATCGTACACAACACTGAGATTCACACGTCACCCTACACAACCCTGAGATTCACACTTCACCGTACACAACCCTGAGATTCAGACGTCATCGTACACAACCCTGAGATTCACTCATCATCGTACACAACCCTGAGATTCAGATGTCATCTTACACAACCGAGATTCACACATCATCGTACACAACCCGAGATTCACATGGCATCGTGCACAACCCTGAGATTCACACGTCACCCGACACAACCCTGAGATTCACACGTCACCGTGCACAACCCTGAGATTCACACGTCACCCGACACAACCCTGAGATTCACACGTCACCGTACACAACCCTGAGATTCAGACGTCACCGTACACAACCCTGAGATTCACACATCACCGTACACAACCCTGAGATTCACACATCACCGTACACAACACTGAGATTCAGACATCATCGTACACAACCCTGAAATTTGCAACGTCAAGGCACACAATCTTGAGATTCACACATCATCGTACACAACCCTGAGATTCACACGTCACCGTACACAACCCTGAGATTCACACGTCATCGTACACAACCCTGAGATTCACACATCATCGTACACAACCCTGAGATTCACACATCACCGTACACAACCCTGAGATTCAGACGACATCGTACACAATCTTGAGATTCACACATCATCGTACATAACCCTGAGACTCAGACGTCATCGTACACAACCCTGAGATTCACACATCACAGTACACAACCCTGAGATTCACACATCACAGTACACAACCCTGAGATTCAGATGTCATCGTATACAACCGAGATTCACACATCATCGTACATAACCCTGAGATTCACACGTCATCGTACACAACCCTGAGATTCACACATCACCGTACACAGTCCTGAGATTCACACGTAAACATACACAACCCTGAGATTCAGACGTCATCGTACACAACCCTGTGATTCACACGTCATCGTACACAACCCTGAGATTCACACGTCACCATACACAACCCTGAGATTCACACGTCATCGTACACAACCCTGAGATTCACACGTCACCGTACACAACCCGGAGATTCACTCATCATCGTACACAACCCTGAGATTCACTCATCATCGTACACAACACTGAGATACAGATGTCATCTTACACAGCCCTGAGATTCACATATTATCGTACACAACCCGAGATTCACATGGCATCGTACACAGCCCTGAGATTCAGACGTCATCGTACACAACCCTGAGATTCAGATGTCATCGTACACAACCCTGGGATTCAGATGTCATCGTACACAACCCTGAGATTCACTCATCATCGTACACAACCCTGAGATTCACATATCATCGTACACAACCCTGAGATACACACATCATCGTACACAACCCTGAGATTCACACGTCACCATACACAACCCTGAGATTCACACGTCACCGTACACAACCCTGAGATTCACACGTCACCATACACAACCCTGAGAATCACACGTCATCGTACACAACCGAGATTCACACATCATCGTACACAATCCTGAGATTCACACATCATCGTACACAACCCTGAGATTCACACATCATCGTACGCAACCCTGAGATTCAGGCGTCATCGTACACAACCCTGAGATTCACACGTCACCGTGCACAACCCTGAGATTCACATGTCATCGTACACAACACTGAGATTCACACGTCACCCTACACAACCCTGAGATTCACACGTCACCGTACACAACCCTGAGATTCACACGTCACCGTGCACAACCCTGAGAATCACACGTCATCGTACGCAACCGAGATTCACACGTCATAGTACACAACCCTCAGATTCAGGCGTCATCGTACACAACCCTGAGATTCACACGTCATCGTACACAACACTGAGATTCACACGTCACCCTACACAACCCTGAGATTCACACGTCACCGTACACAACCCTGAGATTCACACGTCACCGTGCACAACCCTGAGAATCACACGTCATCGTACGCAACCGAGATTCACACGTCATAGTACACAACCCTCAGATTCAGGCGTCATCGTACACAACCCTGAGATTCACACGTCACCGTACACAACCCTGAGATTCACACGTCACCGTGCACAACACTGAGATTCATAAGTTATCGTACACAACTCTGTGCTTCACACGTCATCATACACATCCCTGAGGTATATACAGCATCGTGCACCACCCTGAGATTCGCAAATCATCGTTCACAACCATGTGATTCACACGTCATCGTACACAACACTGAGATTCACACGTCACCGTACACAACACTGAGATTCACACGTAAACATACACAACCCTGAGATTCAGACGTCATCGTACACAACCCTGAGATTCACTCATCATCGTACACAACCCTGAGATTCAGATGTCATCTTACACAACCGAGATTCACACATCATCGTACACAACCCGAGATTCACATGGCATCGTGCACAACCCTGAGATTCACACGACACCCGACACAACCCTGAGATTCACACGTCACCGTGCACAACCCTGAGAATCACACGTCATCGTACGCAACCGAGATTCACACGTCATCGTACACAACCCTCAGATTCAGGCGTCATCGTACACAACCCTGAGATTCACACGTCACCGTACACAACCCTGAGATTCACACGTCACCGTACACAGTCCTGAGATTCACACGTAAACATACACAACCCTGAGATTCAGACGTCATCGTACACAACCCTGAGATTCACACGTCATCGTTCACAACCATGTGATTCACACGTCATCGTGCACAACACTGAGATTCACACGTCACCGTACACAACACTGAGATTCACACGTAAACATACACAACCCTGAGATTCACACGTCACCGTACACAACACTGAGAATCACACGAAAACATACACAGCCCTGAGATTCAGACGTCATCGTACACAACCCTGAGATTCACACGTCATCGTACACAACACTGAGATTCACACGTCACCGTACACAACCCTGAGATTCAGATGTCATCGTACACAACCGAGATTCACACATCATCGTACACAACCCGAGATTCACACTTCACCGTACACAACCCTGAGATTCACTCATCATCGTACACAACCCTGAGATTCAGATGTCATCTTACACAACCGAGATTCACACATCATCGTACACAACCCGAGATTCACATGGCATCGTGCACAACCCTGAGATTCACACGTCACCCGACACAACCCTGAGATTCACACGTCACCGTGCACAACCCTGAGATTCACACGTCACCCGACACAACCCTGAGATTCACACGTCACCCGACACAACCCTGAGATTCACACGTCACCGTGCACAACCCTGAGAATCACACGTCATCGTACGCAACCGAGATTCACACGTCATCGTACACAACCCTCAGATTCAGGCGTCATCGTACACAACCCTGAGATTCAGACGTCACCGTACACAACCCTGAGATTCACACGTCACCGTACACAGTCCTGAGATTCACACGTAAACATACACAACCCTGAGATTCAGACGTCATCGTACACAACCCTGAGATTCACACGTCATCGTACACAACCCTGAGATTCACACGTCACACTAGATAACCCTGAGATTCACACGTCATCTTACACAACCCTGAGATTCACATGTCATCGTACACAACCCTGAGATTCACATGTCATCGTACACAAACCTGAGATTCACACGTCATCGTACACAACACTGAGATTCACTCATCATCGTACACAACCCTGAGATTCAGATGTCATCTTACACAACCGAGATTCACACATCATCGTACACAACCCGAGATTCACATGGCATCGTGCACAACCCTGAGATTCACACGTCACCCGACACAACCCTGAGATTCACACGTCACCGTACACAACCCTGAGATTCAGACGTCACCGTACACAACCTTGAGAGTTACACGTCATAGTACACAACCCTGAGATTCACACGTCATCGTGCACAACCTTGAGATTCACACGTCACCGTACACAACCTTGAGATTCACACATCACCGTACACAACCCTGTGATTCACACGTCATCGTACACAACACTGAGATTCACACGTCACCCTACACAACACTGAGATTCACACGTCACCGTACACAACACTGACATTCACAAGTAAACATACAGTCCTGAGATTCACACGTCACCGTACACAACTCTGAGATCCACATGTCATCGTACACAACCATGTGATTCACACGTCATCGTACACAACACTGAGATTCACACGTCATCGTACACAACACTGAGATTCACACGTAAACATACACAACCCTGAGATTCACACGTCACCGTACACAACACTGAGAATCACACGAAAACATACACAGCCCTGAGATTCAGACGTCATCGTACACAACACTGAGATTCACACGTCACCGTACACAACCCTGAGATTCAGATGTCATCGTACACAACCGAGATTCACACATCATCGTACACAACCCGAGATTCACACTTCACCGTACACAACCCTGAGATTCAGACGTCATCGTACACAACCCTGAGATTCACTCATCATCGTACACAACCCTGAGATTCAGATGTCATCTTACACAACCGAGATTCACACAACATCGTACACAACCCGAGATTCACATGGCATCGTGCACAACCCTGAGATTCACACGTCACCCGACACAACCCTGAGATTCACACGTCACCGTGCACAACCCTGAGAATCACACGTCATCGTACGCAACCGAGATTCACACGTCATCGTACACAACCCTCAGATTCAGGCGTCATCGTACTCAACCCTGAGATTGACACATCATCGTACACAACCCTGTGATACACACGTCAAGATACACAACGCTGAGATTCTCACATCATTATACACAACACTGAAATTCATACGTCATGGAACACAACCCTGAGATTCGGGCGTCATCGTACAGAACCCTGAGATTCACACGTCATCGTACACAACCCTGAGATTCACACGTCACACTAGACAACCCTGAGATTCACACGTCATCTTACACAACCCTGAGATTCACACATCACCGTACACAACCCTAAGATTCAGATGTCACCTTACACAACCGAGATTCACACATCATCGTACACAACCAGAGATTCACATGGCATCGTACAATACCCTGAGATTCACACGTCATCGTACACAACCCTGAGATTCACACATCATCGTACACAACCCTGAGATTCAGACGTCATCGTACACAACACTGAGATTCACACGTCACCCTACACAACCCTGAGATTCAGACGTCACAGTACACAACCCTGAGATTCACTCATCATCGTACACAACCCTGAGATTCAGATGTCATCTTACACAACCGAGATTCACACATCATCGTACACAACCCGAGATTCACATGGCATCATGCACAACCCTGAGATTCACACGTCACCCGACACAACCCTGAGATTCACACGTCACCGTGCACAACCCTGAGAATCACACGTCATCGTACGCAACCGAGATTCACACGTCATCGTACACAACCCTCAGATTCAGGCGTCATCGTACACAACCCTGAGATTCACACGTCACCGTACACAACCCTGAGATTCACACGTCACCGTACACAGTCCTGAGATTCACACGTAAACATACACAACCCTGAGATTCAGACGTCATCGTACACAACCCTGAGATTCACACGTCATCGTACACAACCCTGAGATTCACACGTCACACTAGACAACCCTGAGATTCACACGTCATCTTACACAACCCTGAGATTCACATGTCATCGTACACAACCCTGAGATTCACATGTCATCGTACACAAACCTGAGATTCACACGTCATCGTACACAACCCTGAGATTCACACATCATCGTACACAACCCTGAGATTCAGACGTCATCGTACACAACACTGAGATTCACACGTCACCCTACACAACCCTGAGATTCACACTTCACCGTACACAACCCTGAGATTCAGACGTCATCGTACACAACCCTGAGATTCACTCATCATCGTACACAACCCTGAGATTCAGATGTCATCTTACACAACCGAGATTCACACATCATCGTACACAACCCGAGATTCACATGGCATCGTGCACAACCCTGAGATTCACACGTCACCCGACACAACCCTGAGATTCACACGTCACCGTACACAACCCTGAGATTCAGACGTCACCGTACACAACCTTGAGAGTTACACGTCATAGTACACAACCCTGAGATTCACACGTCATCGTGCACAACCTTGAGATTCACACGTCACCGTACACAACCTTGAGATTCACACATCACCGTACACAACCCTGTGATTCACACGTCACCCTACACAACCATGTGATTCACACGTCACCGTACACAACCCTGTGATTCACACGTCATCGTACACAACACTGAGATTCACACGTCACCCTACACAACACTGACATTCACACGTAAACATACACAGTCCTGAGATTCAGACGTCACCGTACACAACTCTGAGATCCACATGTCATCGTACACAACCATGTGATTCACACGTCATCGTACACAACACTGAGATTCACACGTCACCGTACACAACACTGAGATTCACACGTAAACATACACAACCCTGAGATTCACACGTCACCGTACACAACACTGAGAATCACACGAAAACATACACAGCCCTGAGATTCAGACGTCATCGTACACAACACTGAGATTCACACGTCACCGTACACAACCCTGAGATTCAGATGTCATCGTACACAACCGAGATTCACACATCATCGTACACAACCCGAGATTCACACTTCACCGTACACAACCCTGAGATTCACTCATCATCGTACACAACCCTGAGATTCAGATGTCATCTTACACAACCGAGATTCACACAACATCGTACACAACCCGAGATTCACATGGCATCGTGCACAACCCTGAGATTCACACGTCACCCGACACAACCCTGAGATTCACACGTCACCGTGCACAACCCTGAGAATCACACGTCATCGTACGCAACCGAGATTCACACGTCATCGTACACAACCCTCAGATTCAGGCGTCATCGTACACAACCCTGAGATTCACACGTCACCGTACACAACCCTGAGATTCACACGTCACCGTACACAGTCCTGAGATTCACACGTAAACATACACAACCCTCAGATTCAGGCGTCATCGTACTCAACCCTGAGATTGACACATCATCGTACACAACCCTGTGATACACACGTCAAGATACACAACGCTGAGATTCTCACATCATCATACACAACACTGAAATTCATACGTCATGGAACACAACCCTGAGATTCAGGCGTCATCGTACACAACCCTGAGATTCACACGTCATCTTACACAACCCTGAGATTCACACATCACCTTACACAACCGAGATTCACACATCATCGTACACAACCAGAGATTCACATGGCATCGTACAAAACCCTGAGATTCACTCATCATAGTACACAACCCTAAGATTCAGATGTCACCTTACACAACCGAGATTCACACATCATCGTACACAACCAGAGATTCACATGGCATCGTACAAAACCCTGAGATTCACACGTCATCGTACACAACCCTGAGATTCACACATCATCGTACACAACCCTGAGATTCAGACGTCATCGTTCACAACACTGAGATTCACACGTCACCCTACACAACCCTGAGATTCACACGTCACCGTACACAACCCTGAGATTCAGACGTCATCGTACACAACCCTGAGATTCACTCATCATCGTACACAACCCTGAGATTCAGATGTCATCTTACACAACCGAGATTCACACATCATCGTACACAACCCGAGGTTCACATGGCATCGTGCACAACCCTGAGATTCACACGTCACCCGACACAACCCTGAGATTCACACGTCACCGTACACAACCCTGAGATTCAGACGTCACCGTACACAACCCTGAGATTCACACGTCATCGTGCACAACCTTGAGATTCACACGTCACCGTACACAACCTTGAGATTCACACGTCACCGTACACAACCCTGTGATTCACACGTCACCCTACACAACCATGTGATTCACACGTCACCGTACACAACCCTGTGATTCACACGTCACCGTACACAACACTGACATTCACACGTCACCCTACACAACACTGAGATTCACACGTCACCGTACACAACACTGACATTCACACGTAAACATACACAGTCCTGAGATTCACACGTCACCGTACACAACCCTGAGATTCACACATCATCGTACACAACCCTAAGATTCACACATCATCGTACACTCAACTGAGATTCAGACATCATCGTACACAACCCTGAAATTTGCAACGTCAAGGCACACAATCTTGAGATTCAGACGTCATTGTACAAAACCAGATATTCAATAGTCTTCATACACAATCCTGAGAATCACATTCAACTTACTCAACCCTGAGATTGACACATCATCGTACACAACCCTGTGATACACACGTCATGATACACAACGCTGAGATTCTCACATCATCATACACAAGACTGAAATTCATACGTCATGGAACACAACCCTGAGATTCAGGCGTCATCGTACACAACCCTGAGATTCACACGTCACCGTACACAACCTTGAGATTCACACGTCACCGTACACAACACTGAGAATCACACGTAAACATACACAGCCCTGAGATTCAGACGTCATCGTACACAACCCTGAGATTCACACGTCATCGTACACAACACTGAGATTCACACGTCACCGTACACAACCCTGAGATTCAGATGTCATCGTACACAACCGAGATTCACACATCATCGTACACAACCCGAGATTCACATATTATCTTACATAACCCTGAGATTCACACGTCATCGTACACAACCCTGAGATTCACACGTCACCGTACACAACACTGAGATTCACACGTAAACATACACAACCCTGAGATTCAGACGTCATCGTACACAACCCTGATTCACACGTCACCGTACACAACCTTGAGATTCACACGTCACCGTACACAACACTGAGAATCACACGTAAACATACACAGCCCTGAGATTCAGACGTCATCGTACACAACCCTGAGATTCACACGTCATCGTACACAACACTGAGATTCACACGTCACCGTACACAACCCTGAGATTCAGATGTCATCGTACACAACCGAGATTCACACATCATCGTACACAACCCGAGATTCACATATTATCTTACATAACCCTGAGATTCACACGTCATCGTACACAACCCTGAGATTCACACGTCACCGTACACAGTCCTGAGATTCACACGTAAACATACACAACCCTGAGATTCAGACGTCATCGTACACAACCCGAGATTCACATGTTATCGTACACAACCCTGAGATTCACACGTCATCATACACATCCCTGAGGTTTATACCGCATCGTGCGCAACCCTGAGATTCGCAAATCATCGTTCACAACCATGTGATTCACACGTCATCGTACACAACACTGAGATTCACACGTCACCGTACACAACACTGAGATTCACACGTAAACATACACAACCCTGAGATTCAGACGTCATCGTACACAACCCTGAGATTCACACGTCACCGTACACAACCTTGAGATTCACACGTCACCGTACACAACACTGAGAATCACACGTAAACATACACAGCCCTGAGATTCAGACGTCACCGTACACAACCTTGAGAATTACACGTCATCGTACACAACACTGAGATTCACACATCACCGTACACAACACTGAGATTCACACATCATTGTACACAACCCTGAGATTCACACGTCACCGTACACAACCTTGAGAGTTACACGTCATCGTACACAACACTGAGATTCACACATCACCGTACACAACACTGAGATTCACACATCATTGTACACAACCCTGAGATTCACACGTAAACATACACAACCCTGAGATTCAGACGTCATCGTACACAACCCTGAGATTCACACGTCACCGTACACAACCTTGAGATTCAGGCGTCATCTTACACAACCCAGAGATTCAGACGTCATCTTACACAACCCTGAGGTTCACACGTCACCGTACACAACACTGAGATTCACACGTAAACATACACAACCCTGAGATTCAGACGTCATCGTACACAACCCTGAGATTCTCACGTCACCGTACACAACCTTGAGATTCACACGTCACCGTACACAACACTGAGAATCACACGTAAACATACACAGCCCTGAGATTCAGACGTCATCGTCACAACCCTGAGATTCACACGTCACCGTACACAACCCTGAGATTCAGATGTCATCGTACACAACCGAGATTCACACATCATCGTACACAACCCGAGATTCACATATTATCTTACATAACCCTGAGATTCACACGTCATCGTACACAACCCTGAGATTCACACGTCACCGTACACAGTCCTGAGATTCACACGTAAACATACACAACCCTGAGATTCACACGTGACCTTACACAACCCTGAGATTCACACGTCATCGTACACAACCCTGAGATTCACTCGTCACCGTACACAACCCTGAGATTCACACGTCACCGTACACATCCCTGAGATTCACACGTCACCGTGCACAACACTGACATTCACACGTAAACATACACAGCCCTGAGATTCAGACGTCATCGTACACAACCCTGAGATTCACACGTCACCGTACACAACCTTGAGAGTTACACGTCATCGTACACAACACTGAGATTCACACATCACCGTACACAACACTGACATTCACACGTAAACATACACAGCCCTGAGATTCAGACGTCATCGTACACAACCCTGAGATTCACACGTCACCGTACACAACCTTGAGAGTTACACGTCATCGTACACAACACTGAGATTCACACATCACCGTACACAACACTGAGATTCACACATCATTGTACACAACCCTGAGATTCAGACGTCATCGTACACAACCCTGAGATTCACACGTCACCGTACACAACCTTGAGAGTTACACGTCATCGTACACAACCCTGAGTTTCACACATCATGGTACACAACCTTGAGATTCACACATCATTGTACACAACACTGAGATTCACACGTCATCGTACACAACACTGAGATTCACACGTCACCGTACACAACACTGAGATTCACACGTCATCGTACACAAACCTGAGATTCACACGTCATCGTACACAACCCTGAGATTCAGATGTCATTGTACACAACCCTGAGATTGACAGGTCATCGTTCACAACCCTGAGATTCACTCATCACCGTACACAACACTGAGATTCAGACATCATCGTACACAACCCTGAGATTTGCACGTCAAGGCACACAGTCTTGAGATTCAGACGTCATTGTACAAAACCCAGATATTCAATAGTCTTCATACACAATCCTGAGATCACATTCAACTTACTCAACCCTGAGATTGACACATCATCGTACACAACCCTGTGATACACACGTCATGATACACAACGCTGAGATTCACTCATCATCATACACAACACTGAAATTCATACGTCATGGAACACAACCCTGAGATTCACACGTCATCGTACACAACCCTGAGATTGACACATCATCGTACACAACACTGAGATTCAGACATCATCGTACACAACCCTGAGATTCAGACATCATCGTACACAACCCTGAGATTTGCACGTCAAGGCACACAATCTTGAGATTCAGACATCATTGTACAAAACCCAGATATTCCATAGTCTTCATACACAATCCTGAGAATCACATTCAACTTACACAACCCTGAGATTGACACATCATCGTACACAACCCTGTGATGCACACGTCATGATACACAACGCTGAGATTCACACATCATCATACACAACACTGAAATTCATACGTCATGGAACACAACCCTGAGATTCAGACGTCATTGTACACAACGCTGAGATTCACACGTTGTCGTACAGAACGCTGAGATTCACACGTTATCGTACAGAACGCTGAGATTCAGACGTCATTGTACACAACGCTGAGATTCACACGTTGTCGTACAGAATGCTGAGATTAATACATCATGACACGCACCCTGATACGAAAAAGTAATCAGGCACAACCCTGAGATTCACATGTCCTCGTACACAACCCTGAGATTCACACATCATCGTACACAACCCTGAGATTCACACATCATTGTACACAACCCTGAGATTCACACGTCACCGTACACAACCCTGAGATTCACACATCATCGTACACAACCCTGAGATTCACACATCATTGTACACAACCCTGAGATTCACACATCATTGTACACAACCCTGAGATTCACATGTCCTCGTACGCAACCCTGAGATTCACACGAAATCGTACACAACCGTGAGATTCATAAGTTATCGTACACAACTCTGTGCTTCACACGTCATCATACACATCCCTGTGGTTTATACAGCATCGTCCACAACCCTGAGATTCACACATCATCGTTCACAACCATGTGATTCACACGTTACCATGCACAATCCTGCGATTAATACATCATCTTACAGAACCCTGGGATATCAACGTCATCATATGCAACACTGAGATTCACTTTCTCGCGGGCATGCTCGGTAGATTCAAGAAACACAGTAGAATCAATGAAAGACAACACCCAACAGCACCATCAAACAACCAACGTGCAGAGGACAACAATCAACGCTGATACAAAAAGAAATATCAATCAGTCCTGATGAAAGGTCTCCCCCCAAAACCTGGTCTGCTCTCTTTTCTGTCGATGCTGGCTGCCCTGCTGAGTTCCTCCAGCATTTTGTACGTGTTGCTTGGATTCCCTGCATCTGCAGATTCTCTCTTGTTTGTGAAATTGAAATGCAATAGTTATTGTTAGTAAGAATATTAAGTTCAGAGTCCTACAAATTATATTCTGACCAACGCATTATCGCGGAGAGGACAATCCATAATGACCACCCTGATATTATGTTGCAGGATACACACTCAGGAACAGCTTGCTTCATTGGGTCAGAATCAGAGTCAGGTTTCAGATCCCTGGCATAAGCTGTGATATTTGTTGTTTTGTAGCATTCCAAACACACATAGCATACAGAAATCAATCAGTAAAAAGCACCAGGAAGATGCTGAAGTAAACAATGAAATTGAAAGACTGTTGAACATGAAGAGGGCATACATTGTCCCAATGGTAATATCGAGAATTGGTGTCGTCCCAAAGTGACTACTAACATCACACAATTAGGCCTACACGGCAGTATCCGTGTAAACCTTCAGAAATCCAAAATACTAAACATCATTGGAAAATTCCCAGAAACGGCAAAATTAATTAAAGTGTGTCCTTGACCATGCCCGTAGCTCAGGTTTTACCATCCTGAGCTGGGAAAAATAAATGAGCATTAAGTATCGAGTTCATGAGATGAGGAATCCTTGGAAGTGAGTCCATAGGTTGTTGGGGCGGGTGAAGTTAGGTGAAGTCAACCTCTCTGCTTCATAGCGTCAAGATCATAAAACCTTTACCCCAACATTCAGAAAACAAATGAGCTGCTGACTGGCTTCAGGAGGAATGGTGGGGCTCCCCCTCCCGCTTCCATCAATGGGGCTGAGGAAGAGAGGGTTGTGATCTTCAAGGCCCCTGCTCTGATCGCGCTACACTGATGCCACAACCCAAAGCACTCACCAGCATCTCTACTTCCCTCGGGAGGCAAGAGAAACTGGCATGCCCCTATTGCAGCATAGACATATCATCTCTGGAGCATCACAGCTCGTCAAAGTCAGTGACCTGGTCCGTGTCTATTCTCTGGCCCCCGTCAGACCCGTGGTCCATGTCAGCTCCCTCCTCCATGTCAGCTCCCTGCTCTGTGCCAGTTCTATGGTCCGTGTCAGTTCCCTGGCCCGTTTCAGCTCCCTGCTCCGTGTCAGCTCCCTGCTCCGTGTCAGCTCCTTACTCTGAGTCAGTACCCTTCTCTGTGTCAGTACCCTACTCCATGTCAGTACCCTGTTCCATGTCGGCTCCCTGCTCGGTGTCAGTACCCTCTCCATGTCAGTACCCTGCTCCGTGTCAGCTCACTGCTCCATGTCAGTACCCTGCTCCATGTCAGCTCCCTGCTCCGTGTCAGCTCCCTGCTTCATGACAGTTCCCTGCTCCGTGTCAGCACTCTGCTCAATGTCAGTACCCTGCTCCGTGTCAGCTCCCTGCTCCGTGTCATCTCCCTGCTCCATATCAGTACCCTGCTCCATGTCAGCTCCCTGCTCCGTGTCAGCTCCCTGCTCCATGTCAGCTCCCTGCTCCGTGTCAGTACCCTGCTCCATGTCAGCTCCCTGCTCCATGTCAGTACCCTCTCCATGTCAGTACCCTGCTCCGTGTCAGCTCCCTGCTCCATGTCAGTACCCTGCTCCATGTCAGCTCCCTGCTCCGTGTTAGCTCCCTGCTCCGTGTCAGCTCCCTGCTCCGTGTCAGCTCCCTGCTCCATGTCAGTACCCTGCTCCATGTCAGCTCCCTGCTCCGTGTCAGCTCCCTGCTCCATGTCAGTACCCTGCTCCATGTCAGCTCCCTGCTCCGTGTCAGCTCCCTGCTTCATGACAGTTCCCTGCTCCGTGTCAGCAATCTGCTCAATGTCAGTACCCTGCTCCGTGTCATCTCCCTGCTCCATATCAGTACCCTGCTCCATGTCAGCTCCCTGCTCCGTGTCAGCTCCCTGCTCCATGTCAGCTCCCTGCTCCGTGTCAGTACCCTCTCCATGTCAGTACCCTGCTCCATGTCAGCTCCCTGCTCCATGTCAGTACCCTCTCCATGTCAGTACCCTGCTCCGTGTCAGCTCCCTGCTCCATGTCAGTACCCTGCTCCATGTCAGCTCCCTGCTCCGTGTCAGCTCCCTGCTCCGTGTCAGCTCCCTGCTCCGTGTCAGTACCCTGCTCCATGTCAGCTCCCTGCTCCGTGTCAGCTCCCTGCTCCATGTCAGTACCCTGCTCCATGTCAGTACCCTGCTCCATGTCAGCTCCCTGCTCCATGTCAGTACCCTCTCCATGTCAGTACCCTGCTCCGTGTCAGCTCCCTGCTCCATGTCAGTACCCTGCTCCGTGTCAGCTCCCTGCTCCATGTCAGTACCCTGCTCCATGTCAGCTCCCTGCTCCGTTTCAGCTCCCTGCTCCGTGTCAGCTCCCTGCTCCGTGTCAGCTCCCTGCTCCATGTCAGCTCCCTGCTCCATGTCAGCTCCCTGCTCCGTGTCAGCTCCCTGCTCCATGTCAGTACCCTGCTCCATGTCAGTACCCTGCTCCATGTCAGCTCCCTGCTCCATGTCAGTACCCTCTCCATGTCAGTACCCTGCTCCGTGTCAGCTCCCTGCTCCATGTCAGCTCCCTGCTAAGTGTCAGTACCCTGCTCCGTGTCAGCTCCCTGCTCCGTGTAGGTACCCTGTTCCATGTCAGCTCCCTGCACCATGTCAGTATCCTGCTCCGTGTCAGTACCCTGCTCCATGTCAGTACCCTGCTCCGTGTCAGCTCCCTGCTCCATGTCAGCTCACTGCTCCGTGTCAGTACCCTGCTCCGTGTCAGCTCCCTGCTCGGTGTCAGTACCCTGCTCCATGTCAGCTCCCTGCTCCATGTCAGTACCCTGCTCCATGTCAGCTCCCGGCTCCGTGTCAGTACCCTGCTCCATGTCAGCTCCCTGCTCCGTGTCAGTACCCTGCTCCATGTCAGCTCCCTGCTCCGTGTCAGTACCCTGCTCCATGTCAGCTCCCTGCTCCGTGTCAGTACCCTGCTCCATGTCAGCTCCCTGCTCCGTGTCAGTACCCTGCTCCATGTCAGTACCCTGCTCCATGTCAGTACCCTGTTCCATGTCAGCTCCCTGCTTCATGTCAGTTCCCTGCTCCGTGTCAGCTCGCTGCTCCATGTCAGTACCCTGCTCCGTGTCAGTACCCTGCTCCATGTCAGCTCCCTGCTCCGTGTCAGCTCCCTGCTCCATGACAGTACACTGCTCCGTGTCAGTACCCTGCTCCGTGTCAGCTCCCTGCTCGGTGTCAGTACCCTGCTCCATGTCAGCTCCCTGCTCCGTGTCAGCTCCCTGCTTCATGTCAGTTCCCTGCTCCGTGTCAGCACTCTGCTCCATGTCAGTACCCTGCTCCGTGTCATCTCCCTGCTCCATATTAATACCCTGCTCCATGTCAGCTCCCTGCTCCGTGTCAGCTCCCTGCTCCATGTCAGTACCCTGCTCCATGTCAGCTCCCTGCTCCGTGTCAGCTCCCTGCTTCATGTCAGTTCCCTGCTCCGTGTCAGCACTCTGCTCCATGTCAGTACCCTGCTCCGTGTCATCTCCCTGCTCCATATTAATACCCTGCTCCATGTCAGCTCCCTGCTCCGTGTCAGCTCCCTGCTCCATGTCAGTACCCTGCTCCATGTCAGCTCCCTGCTCCACGTCAGTACCCTCTCCATGTCAGTACCCTGCTCCGTGTCAGCTCCCTGCTCCATGTCAGTACCCTGCTCCATGTCAGCTCCCTGCTCCGTGTCAGTACCCTGCTCCATGTCAGCTCCCTGCTCCATGTCAGTACCCTGCTCCATGTCAGCTCCCTGCTCCGTGTCAGCTCCCTGATCCATGTCAGTACCCTGCTCCATGTCAGTACCCTGCTCCATGTCAGCTCCCTGCTCCATGTCAGTACCCTGCTCCGTGTCAGCTCCCTACTCCATGTCAGTACCCTGCTCCATGTCAGTACCCTGCTCCGTGTCAGCTCCCTGCACCGTGTCAGCTCCCTGCTCCGTGTCAACCCTACTCCATGTCAGTACCCTGTTCCATGTCAGCTCCCTGCTCGGTGTCAGTACCCTCTCCATGTCAGTACCCTGCTCCATGTCAGTACCCTGCTCCATATCAGTACCCTGCTCCGTGTCAGCTCCCTACTCTATGTCAGTACCCTGCTCCATGTCAGTACCCTGCTCCGTGTCAGCTCCCTGCTCCATGTCAGCTCCCTGCTCCATGTCAGTACCCTGCTCCATGTCAGCTCCCTGCTCCGTGTCAGTACCCTGCTCCATGTCAGCTCCCTGCTCCGTGTCAGTACCCTGCTCCATGTCAGCTCCCTGCTCCATGTCAGCTCCCTGCTCCATGTCAGTACCCTGCTCCATGTCAGCTCCCTGCTCCATGTCAGTACCCTGCTCCATGTCAGCTCCCTGCTCCGTGTCAGTACCCTGCTCCATGTCAGCTCCCTGCTCCGTGTCAGTACCCTGCTCCATGTCAGCTCCCTGCTCCATGTCAGCTCCCTGCTCCATGTCAGTACCCTGCTCCATGTCAGCTCCCTGCTCTATGTCAGCTCCCTGCTCCATGTCAGTACCCTGCTCCATGTCAGCTCCCTGCTCCATGTCAGCTCCCTGCTCCATGTCAGTACCCTGCTCCATGTCAGCTCCCTGCTCCATGTCAGCTCCCTGCTCCATGTCAGTACCCTGCTCCGTGTCAGTACCCTGCTCCGTGTCAGCTCCCTGCTCCGTGTCAGCTCCCTGCTCCGTGTCAGTACCCTGCTCCGTGTCAGCTCCCTGCTCCGTGTCAGCTCCCTGCTCCGTGTCAGCTCCCTGCTCCGTGTCAGCTCCCTGCTCCGTGTCAGCTCCCTGCTCCATGTCAGCTCCCTGCTCCGTGTCAGTACCCTGCTCCGTGTCAGCTCCCTGCTCTGTGTCAGTACCCTGCTCCATGTCAGTACCCTGCTCCGTGTCAGCTCCCTGCTCCATGTCAGTTCCCTGCTCCGTGTCAGTACCCTGCTCCATCTCAGCTCCCTGCTCCATTTCAGCTCCCTGCTCCGTGTCAGTACCCTGCTCCATGTCAGCTCCCTGCTCCGTGTCATCTCCCTGCTCCATGTCAGTTCCCTGCTCCGTGTCAGTACCCTGCTCCATGTCAGCTCCCTGCTCCGTGTCAGTACCCTGCTCCATGTCAGCTCCCTGCTCCGTGTCAGTACCCTGCTCCATGTCAGTACCCTGCTCCGTGTCAGTACCCTGCTCCGTGTCAGTACCCTGCTCCGTTTCAGCTCTCTGCTCCGTGTCAGCTCCCTGCTCCGTGTCCGTACCCTGCTCCATGTCAGTACCCTGCTCCATGTCAGCTCCCTGCTCCATGTCAGCTCCCTGCTCCGTGTCAGTACCCTGCTCCATGTCAGCTCTCTGCTCCATGTCAGTACCCTGCTCCATGTCAGCTCTCTGCTCCATGTCAGTACCCTGCTCCATGTCAGTACCCTGCTCCGTGTCAGTACCCTGCTCCATGTCAGTACCCTGCTCCATGTCAGTACCCTGCTCCATGTCAGCTCCTTACTCTGTGTCAGTACCCTGCTCCATGTCAGTACCCTGCTCCGTGTCAGCTCCCTGCTCCATGTCAGTTCCCTGCTCCGTGTCAGTACCCTGCTCCATGTCAGTACCCTGCTCCATGTCAGTACCCTGCTCCGTGTCAGCTCTCTGCTCCATGTCAGCTCCTTACTCTGTGTCAGTACCCTGCTCCATGTCAGCTCCTTACTCTGTGTCAGTACCCTGCTCCATTTCAGTACCCTGCTCCGTGTCACTACCCTGCTCCGTGTCAGCTCCCTGCTCCATGTCAGCTCCCTGCTCCATGTCAGCTCCCTGCTCCGTGTCAGCTCCCTGCTCCGTGTCAGTACCCTGCTCCGTGTCAGCTCCCTGCTCCATGTCAGCTCCCTGCTCCGTGTCAGTTCCCTGCTCCATGTCAGTACCCTGCTCCGTCAGCTCTCTGCTCCGTGTCAGTACCCTGCTCCGTGTCAGCTCCCTGCTCCATGTCAGTACCTTGCTCCATGTCAGTTCCCTGCTCCATCTCACTCCCTGCTCCGTGTCAGCTCCCTGCTCCGTGTCAGTTCCCTGCTCCATCTCAGCTCCCTGCTCCATGTCAGTTCCCTGCTCCGTGTCAGTACCCTGCTCCGTGTCAGCTCCCTGCTCCATGTCAGTACCTTGCTCCATCTCAGCTCCCTGCTCCGTGTCAGTACCTTGCTCCTTGTCAGTACCCTGCTCCATGTCAGCTCCCTGCTCCATGTCAGTACCCTGCTCCATGTCAGTACCCTGCTCCATGTCAGCTCCCTGCTCCATGTCAGTACCCTGCTCCATGTCAGTACCCTGCTCCATGTCAGCTCCCTGCTCCATGTCAGTGCCCTCTCCATGTCAGTACCCTGCGCCGTGTCAGCTCCCTGCTCCATGTCAGCTCCCTGCTCCGTGTTAGTACCCGGTTCCATGTCAGCTCCCTGCTCCATGTCAGTACCCTGCTCCATGTCAGTACCCAGCTCCATGTCAGCTCCCTGCTCCATGTCAGTACCCTCTCCATGTCAGTACCCTGCTCCGTGTCAGCTCCCTGCTCCATGTCAGCTCTCTGCTCCGTGTCAGTACCCTGCTCCGTGTCAGCTCCCTGCTCCATGTCAGCTCCCTCCTCCGTGTGAGCTCCCTGCTCTGTGCCAGTTCTATGGTCCGTGTCAGTTCCCTGGCCCGTTTCAGCTCCCTGCTCCGTGTCAGCTCCCTGCTCCATGTCAGTACCCTGCTCCGTGTCAGCTCCCTGCTCCATGTCAGTTCCCTGCTCCGTGTCAGTACCCTGCTCCATGTCAGCTCCCTGCTCCGTGTCATCTCCCTGCTCCATGTCAGTTCCCTGCTCCGTGTCAGTACCCTGCTCCATGTCAGCTCCCTGCTCCGTGTCGGTACCCTGCTCCATGTCAGCTCCCTGCTCCGTGTCGGTACCCTGCTCCATGTCAGCTCCCTGCTCCATGTCATCTCCCTGCTCCGTGTCAGCTCCCTGCTCCGTGTCCGTACCCTGCTCCATGTCAGTACCCTGCTCCATGTCAGCTCCCTGCTCCATGTCAGCTCCCTGCTCCGTGTCAGTACCCTGCTCCATGTCAGCTCTCTGCTCCATGTCAGTACCCTGCTCCATGTCAGCTCTCTGCTCCATGTCAGTACCCTGCTCCGTGTCAGCTCTCTGCTCCATGTCAGCTCCTTACTCTGTGTCAGTACCCTGCTCCATGTCAGCTCCCTGCTCCATGTCAGTACCCTGCTCCATGTCAGTTCCCTGCTCCGTGTCAGTACCCTGCTCCATGTCAGTACCCTGCTCCATGTCAGCTCTCTGCTCCATGTCAGTACCCTGCTCCATGTCAGTACCCTCTCCATGTCAGTACCCTGCTCCATGTCAGCTCTCTGCTCCGTGTCAGTACCCTGCTCCATGTCAGTACCCTGCTCCATGTCAGCTCCCTGCTCCGTGTCAGTACCCTGCTCCATGTCAGTACCCTGCTCCATGTCAGCTCCCTGCTCCATGTCAGCTCCCTGCTCCGTGTCAGTACCCTGCTCCATGTCAGTACCCTGCTCCATGTCAGCTCCCTGCTCCTTGTCAGTACCCTGCTCCATGTCAGTACCCTGCTCCGTGTCAGTACCCTGCTCCATGTCAGTACCCTGCTCCATGTCAGCTCTCTGCTCCATGTCAGTACCCTGCTCCATGTCAGTACCCTGCTCCGTGTCAGCTCTCTGCTCCATGTCAGCTCCTTACTCTGTGTCAGTACCCTGTTCCATGTCAGTACCCTGCTCCATGTCTGTACCCTGCTCCATGTCAGCTCCTTACTCTGTGTCAGTACCCTGCTCCATGTCAGTACCCTGCTCCGTGTCAGTACCCTGCTCCATGTCAGTACCCTGTTCCATGTCAGTACCCTGCTCCATGTCTGTACCCTGCTCCATGTCAGCTCCTTACTCTGTGTCAGTACCCTGCTCCATGTCAGTTCCCTGCTCCGTGTCAGTACCCTGCTCCATGTCAGTTCCCTGCTCCGTGTCAGCTCCCTGCTCCATTTCAGTACCCTGCTCCGTGTCAGTACCCTGCTCCATGTCAGCTCCCTGCTCCGTGTCAGTACCCTGCTCCGTGTCAGCTCCCTGCTCCATGTCAGCTCCCTGCTCCGTGTCAGTTCCCTGCTCCGTGTCAGTACCCTGCTCCGTGTCAGCTCCCTGCTCCATGTCAGTTCCCTGCTCCATGTCAGTACCCTGCTCCGTGTCAGCTCCCTGCTCCATGTCAGTACCCTGCTCCATGTCAGTTCCCTGCTCCGTGTCAGCTCCCTGCTCCATGTCAGTACCTTGCTCCATCTCAGCTCCCTGCTCCGTGTCAGTACCTTGCTCCTTGTCAGTACCCTGCTCCATGTCAGCTCCCTGCTCCATGTCAGTACCCTACTCCATGTCAGTACCCTGTTCCATGTCAGCTCCCTGCTCGGTGTCAGTACCCTCTCCATGTCAGTACCCTGCTCCATGTCAGTACCCTGCTCCATATCAGTACCCTGCTCCGTGTCAGCTCCCTACTCCATGTCAGTACCCTGCTCCATGTCAGTACCCTGCTCCGTGTCAGCTCCCTGCACCGTGTCAGCTCCCTGCTCCGTGTCAGTACCCTGCTCCATGTCAGCTCCCTGCTCCATGTCAGCTCCCTGCTCCATGTCAGCTCCCTGCTCCATGTCAGTACCCTGCTCCATGTCAGCTCCCTGCTCCATGTCAGTACCCTGCTCCATGTCAGCTCCCTGCTCCATGTCAGCTCCCTGCTCCATGTCAGTACCCTGCTCCATGTCAGCTCCCTGCTCCATGTCAGCTCCCTGCTCCATGTCAGTACCCTGCTCCATTTCAGCTCCCTGCTCCGTGTCAGCTCCCTGCTCCGTGTCAGTACCCTGCTCCGTGTCAGCTCCCTGCTCCGTGTCAGCTCCCTGCTCCGTGTCAGCTCCCTGCTCCATGTCAGCTCCCTGCTCCATGTCAGTTCCCTGCTCCGTGTCAGCTCCCTGCTCCATGTCAGCTCCCTGCTCCGTGTCGGTACCCTGCTCCGTGTCAGTACCCTGCTCCGTGTCAGCTCCCTGCTCCGTGTCAGCTCCCTGCTCCGTGTCAGCTCCCTGCTCCATGTCAGTTCCCTGCTCCGTGTCAGTACCCTGCTCCATGTCAGCTCCCTGCTCCGTGTCGGTACCCTGCTCCGTGTCAGTACCCTGCTCCGTGTCAGCTCCCTGCTCCATGTCAGCTCCCTCCTCCGTGTGAGCTCCCTGCTCTGTGCCAGTTCTATGGTCCGTGTCAGTTCCCTGGCCCGTTTCAGCTCCCTGCTCCGTGTCAGTACCCTGCTCCGTGTCAGTACCCTGCTCCATCTCAGCTCCCTGCTCCATGTCAGTACCCTGCTCCATGTCAGCTCCCTGCTCCATGTCAGTACCCTGCTCCATTTCAGCTCCCTGCTCCGTGTCAGTACCCTGCTCCGTGTCAGCTCCCTGCTCCGTGTCAGCTCCCTGCTCCGTGTCAGTACCCTGCTCCGTGTCAGCTCCCTGCTCCGTGTCAGCTCCCTGCCCCGTGTCAGCTCCCTGCTCCGTGTCAGCTCCCTGCTCCGTGTCAGCTCCCTGCTCCATGTCAGTTCCCTGCTCCGTGTCAGTACCCTGCTCCATGTCAGCTCCCTGCTCCGTGTCGGTACCCTGCTCCGTGTCAGTACCCTGCTCCGTGTCAGCTCCCCGCTCCATGTCAGCTCCCTCCTCCGTGTGAGCTCCCTGCTCTGTGCCAGTTCTATGGTCCGTGTCAGTTCCCTGGCCCGTTTCAGCTCCCTGCTCCGTGTCAGTACCCTGCTCCGTGTCAGTACCCTGCTCCGTGTCAGCTCCCTGCTCCGTGTCAGCTCCCTGCTCCATGTCAGTACCCTGCTCCATGTCAGTACCCTGCTCCATCTCAGCTCCCTGCTCCATGTCAGTTCCCTGCTCCGTGTCAGCTCCCTGCTCCATGTCAGTACCCTGCTCCGTGTCAGCTCCCTGCTCCATGTCAGTTCCCTGCTCCGTGTCAGTACCCTGCTCCATCTCAGCTCCCTGCTCCATTTCAGCTCCCTGCTCCGTGTCAGTACCCTGCTCCATGTCAGCTCCCTGCTCCGTGTCAGTACCCTGCTCCATGTCAGCTCCCTGCTCCATGTCAGTTCCCTGCTCCGTGTCAGTACCCTGCTCCATGTCAGCTCCCTGCTCCATGTCAGCTCCCTGCTCCGTGTCAGTACCCTGCTCCATGTCAGCTCCCTGCTCCATGTCAGTTCCCTGCTCCGTGTCAGTACCCTGCTCCATGTCAGCTCCCTGCTCCATGTCAGTACCCTGCTCCGTGTCAGTACCCTGCTCCGTTTCAGCTCTCTGCTCCATGTCAGCTCCTTACTCTGTGTCAGTACCCTGCTCCATGTCATCTCCCTGCTCCGTGTCAGCTCCCTGCTCCGTGTCCGTACCCTGCTCCATGTCAGCTCCCTGCTCCATGTCAGCTCCCTGCTCCGTGTCAGTACCCTGCTCCATGTCAGCTCTCTGCTCCATGTCAGTACCCTGCTCCATGTCAGCTCTCTGCTCCATGTCAGTACCCTGCTCCATGTCAGCTCTCTGCTCCATGTCAGCTCCTTACTCTGTGTCAGTACCCTGCTCCATGTCAGTTCCCTGCTCCGTGTCAGCTCCCTGCTCCATGTCAGTTCCCTGCTCCGTGTCAGTACCCTGCTCCGTGTCAGTACCCTGCTCCATGTCAGCTCCCTGCTCCGTGTCGGTACCCTGCTCCGTGTCAGCTCCCTGCTCCATGTCAGCTCTCTGCTCCATGTCAGCTCCTTACTCTGTGTCAGTACCCTGTTCCATGTCAGTACCCTGCTCCATGTCTGTACCCTGCTCCATGTCAGCTCCTTACTCTGTGTCAGTACCCTGCTCCATTTCAGTACCCTGCTCCGTGTCAGTACCCTGCTCCATGTCAGCTCCCTGCTCCGTGTCAGTACCCTGCTCCGTGTCAGCTCCCTGCTCCATGTCAGCTCCCTGCTCCGTGTCAGTTCCCTGCTCCGTGTCAGTACCCTGCTCCGTGTCAGCTCCCTGCTCCATGTCAGTTCCCTGCTCCATGTCAGTACCCTGCTCCGTGTCAGCTCCCTGCTCCATGTCAGTACCTTGCTCCATGTCAGTTCCCTGCTCCATCTCACTCCCTGCTCCGTGTCAGCTCCCTGCTCCGTGTCAGTTCCCTGCTCCATCTCAGCTCCCTGCTCCATGTCAGCTCCCTGCTCCATGTCAGTTCCCTGCTCCGTGTCAGCTCCCTGCTCCATGTCAGTACCTTGCTCCATCTCAGCTCCCTGCTCCGTGTCAGTACCCTGCTCCATGTCAGTTCCCTGCTCCTTGTCAGTACCCTGCTCCATGTCAGCTCCCTGCTCCGTGTCAGTACCCTGCTCCATGTCAGTACCCTGCTCCATGTCAGTACCCTGCTCCATGTCAGCTCCCTGCTCCATGTCAGTACCTTGCTCCATCTCAGCTCCCTGCTCCGTGTCAGTACCCTGCTCCATGTCAGTTCCCTGCTCCTTGTCAGTACCCTGCTCCATGTCAGCTCCCTGCTCCATGTCAGTACCCTGCTCCATGTCAGTACCCTGCTCCATGTCAGCTCCCTGCTCCATGTCAGTACCCTGCTCCATGTCAGTACCCTGCTCCATGTCAGCTCCCTGCTCCATGTCAGTACCCTGTTCCATGTCGGCTCCCTGCTCCATGTCAGTACCCTGCTCCATGTCAGTACCCTGCTCCATGTCAGTACCCTGCTCCATGTCAGCTCCCTGCTCCATGTCAGTGCCCTCTCCATGTCAGTACCCTGCGCCGTGTCAGCTCCCTGCTCCATGTCAGCTCCCTGCTCCGTGTTAGTACCCGGTTCCATGTCAGCTCCCTGCTCCATGTCAGTACCCTGCTCCATGTCAGTACCCTATTCCATGTCAGCTCCCTGCTCCATGTCAGTACCCTGCTCCATGTCAGTACCCAGCTCCATGTCAGCTCCCTGCTCCATGTCAGTACCCTCTCCATGTCAGTACCCTGCTCCGTGTCAGCTCCCTGCTCCATGTCAGCTCTCTGCTCCGTGTCAGTACCCTGCTCCGTGTCAGCTCCCTGCTCCATGTCAGCTCCCTCCTCCGTGTGAGCTCCCTGCTCTGTGCCAGTTCTATGGTCCGTGTCAGTTCCCTGGCCCGTTTCAGCTCCCTGCTCCGTGTCAGCTCCCTGCTCCATGTCAGTACCCTGCTCCGTGTCAGCTCCCTGCTCCATGTCAGTTCCCTGCTCCGTGTCAGTACCCTGCTCCATGTCAGCTCCCTGCTCCGTGTCATCTCCCTGCTCCATGTCAGTTCCCTGCTCCGTGTCAGTACCCTGCTCCATGTCAGCTCCCTGCTCCGTGTCGGTACCCTGCTCCATGTCAGCTCCCTGCTCCGTGTCGGTACCCTGCTCCATGTCAGCTCACTGCTCCGTGTCATCTCCCTGCTCCGTGTCAGTACCCTGCTCCGTGTCAGTACCCTGCTCCGTTTCAGCTCTCTGCTCCATGTCAGCTCCTTACTCTGTGTCAGTACCCTGCTCCATGTCATCTCCCTGCTCCGTGTCAGCTCCCTGCTCCGTGTCCGTACCCTGCTCCATGTCAGTACCCTGCTCCATGTCAGCTCCCTGCTCCATGTCAGCTCCCTGCTCCGTGTCAGTACCCTGCTCCATGTCAGCTCTCTGCTCCATGTCAGCTCCCTGCTCCATGTCAGCTCCCTGCTCCGTGTCAGTACCCTGCTCCATGTCAGCTCTCTGCTCCATGTCAGTACCCTGCTCCATGTCAGCTCTCTGCTCCATGTCAGTACCCTGCTCCGTGTCAGCTCTCTGCTCCATGTCAGCTCCTTACTCTGTGTCAGTACCCTGCTCCATGTCAGCTCCCTGCTCCATGTCAGTACCCTGCTCCATGTCAGTTCCCTGCTCCGTGTCAGTACCCTGCTCCATGTCAGTACCCTGCTCCGTGTCAGTACCCTGCTCCGTGTCAGTACCCTGCTCCATGTCAGCTCCCTGCTCCATGTCAGTACCCTGCTCCATGTCAGTTCCCTGCTCCGTGTCAGTACCCTGCTCCATGTCAGTACCCTGCTCCATGTCAGCTCTCTGCTCCATGTCAGTACCCTGCTCCATGTCAGTACCCTCTCCATGTCAGTACCCTGCTCCATGTCAGCTCTCTGCTCCGTGTCAGTACCCTGCTCCATGTCAGTACCCTGCTCCATGTCAGCTCCCTGCTCCGTGTCAGTACCCTGCTCCATGTCAGTACCCTGCTCCGTGTCAGCTCCCTGCTCCATGTCAGTTCCCTGCTCCGTGTCAGTACCCTGCTCCATGTCAGTACCCTGCTCCATGTCAGCTCTCTGCTCCATGTCAGTACCCTGCTCCATGTCAGTACCCTGCTCCGTGTCAGCTCTCTGCTCCATGTCAGCTCCTTACTCTGTGTCAGTACCCTGTTCCATGTCAGTACTCTGCTCCATGTCAGTACCCTGCTCCGTGTCAGTACCCTGCTCCGTGTCAGTACCCTGTTCCATGTCAGTACCCTGCTCCGTGTCAGTACCCTGCTCCATGTCAGCTCCTTACTCTGTGTCAGTACCCTGCTCCGTGTCAGCTCCCTGCTCCATTTCAGTACCCTGCTCCGTGTCAGCTCCCTGCTCCATGTCAGCTCCCTGCTCCGTGTCAGTACCCTGCTCCGTGTCAGCTCCCTGCTCCATGTCAGCTCCCTGCTCCGTGTCAGTTCCCTGCTCCGTGTCAGTACCCTGCTCCGTGTCAGCTCCCTGCTCCATGTCAGTTCCCTGCTCCATGTCAGTACCCTGCTCCGTGTCAGCTCCCTGCTCCATGTCAGTACCTTGCTCCATGTCAGTTCCCTGCTCCATCTCAGCTCCCTGCTTCATGACAGTTCCCTGCTCCGTGTCAGCTCCCTGCTCCGTGTCAGCTCCCTGCTCCGTGTCAGTTCCCTGCTCCATCTCAGCTCCCTGCTCCATGTCAGCTCCCTGCTCCATGTCAGTTCCCTGCTCCGTGTCAGCTCCCTGCTCCATGTCAGTACCTTGCTCCATCTCAGCTCCCTGCTCCGTGTCAGTACCTTGCTCCTTGTCAGCTCCCTGCTCCATGTCAGCTCCCTGCTCCATGTCAGTACCCTGCTCCATGTCAGTACCCTGCTCCATGTCAGCTCCCTGCTCCATGTCAGTGCCCTCTCCATGTCAGTACCCTGCGCCGTGTCAGCTCCCTGCTCCATGTCAGCTCCCTGCTCCATGTCAGTACCCTATTCCATGTCAGCTCCCTGCTCCATGTCAGTACCCTGCTCCATGTCAGTACCCAGCTCCATGTCAGCTCCCTGCTCCATGTCAGTACCCTCTCCATGTCAGTACCCTGCTCCGTGTCAGCTCCCTGCTCCATGTCAGCTCTCTGCTCCGTGTCAGTACCCTGCTCCGTGTCAGCTCCCTGCTCGGTGTCAGTACCCTGCTCCATGTCAGTACCCTGCTCCATCTCAGCTCCCTGCTCCATGTCAGCTCCCTGCTCCATGTCAGCTCCCTGCTCCGTGTCAGTACCCTGCTCCGTGTCAGCTCCCTGCTCCATGTCAGCTCCCTGCTCCATGTCAGCTCCCTGCTCCGTGTCAGTACCCTGCTCCATGTCAGTACCCTGCTCCATGTCAGCTCCCTGCTCCGTGTCAGTACCCTGCTCCATGTCAGCTCCCTGCTCCGTGTCAGCTCCCTGCTCCGTGTCAGTACCCTGTTCCATGTCAGCTCCCTGCTCCATGTCAGTACCCTTCTCCATGTCAGTACCCTGCTCTGTGTCAGCTCCCTGCTCCATGTCAGTACCCTGCTCCATGTCAGCTCCCTGCTCCATGTCAGCTCCCTGCTCCATGTCAGTACCCTGCTCCGTGTCAGTACCCTGTTCCATGTCAGCTCCCTGCTCCATGTCAGTACCCTTCTCCATGTCAGTACCCTGCTCCATGTCAGTACCCTGCTCCATGTCAGTACCCTCTCCATGTCAGTACCCTGCTCTGTGTCAGCTCCCTGCTCCGTGTCAGCTCCCTGCTCCGTGTCAGTACCCTGCTCCGTGTCAGTACCCTGCTCCGTGTCAGTACCCTGCTCCGTGTCAGTACCCTGCTCCGTGTCAGCTCCCTGCTCCATGTCAGCTCCCTGCTCCGTGTCAGCTCCCTGCTCCATGTCAGTTCCCTGCTCCGTGTCAGTACCCTGCTCCGTGTCAGCTCCCTGCTCCATGTCAGCTCCCTGCTCGGTGTCAGCTCCCTGCTCCATGTCAGTACCCTGCTCCATGTCAGCTCCCTGCTCCGTGTCAGTACCCTGCTCCATGTCAGCTCCCTGCTCCGTGTCGGTACCCTGCTCCGTGTCAGTACCCTGCTCCGTGTCAGTACCCTGCTCCGTGTCAGTACCCTGATCCATGTCAGTACCCTGCTATTTTCTTGCTGGTAGGTTTGCTAGCATGGTTTGGGAGGGTTTAAACTAATTTGCAAAGGAGATGGGACCCGGAGCGATAGAGCAGTGAAAGAAGTGCATGGAGTAAAGCCAGATCTAACATATAGAGAGGCTTTGAGGAAAGAGCAGCAGAATAAAGGGTGTAAAGGTAGTAAGATAGAAGGGCTAAAGTGTGTGTACTTCAATGCAAGAAGCATCAGGAACAAAGGTGATTAACTGAGAGCTTGGATACATAAATAAAATTATGATGTAGAGGCCATTCTGGAGACTTGGCTGGCACCTGGGCAGGAATGGATTCCCAATATTCCTGGACTTCAGTGCTTTAAAAGGGATAGAGAGGGGGGGAAGGGGAGGAGGGGTATTACTGGTCAGGAATACTATTACAGCTGCAGAAAGGGTGAGTAATGTAGCAGGATCCTCTTTTGAGTCAGTATGGGTGGAAGTCAGGAACAGGAAGGGAGCAGTTACTCCGCTGGGGTATTCTATAGGCCCCCTTGGTAGCAGCAGAGATACCGAGGAGCAGATTGGGAGGCAGATTTTGGAAAGGTGCAAAAATAACAGGGTTGTTATCATGGGTGACTTTAACTTCCCTAATATTGATTGGCACTTGATTAGTTCCACGGGTTTAGATAGGGCAGTGTTTATTAAGTGTGTCCAGGATGGATTCCTGTCACAGTCTGTTGACAGGCCGACTAGGGGGAATGCCATACTAGATCTAGTATTAGGTAATGAATTGGGTCAGGTCACAGATCTGTCAGTGGGTGAGCATCTGGGGGACAGTGATCACCGCTCCCTGGCCTTTAGATTTATCATGGAAAACGACAGGATCAGAGAGGAGAGGAAAATTTTTAATTGGGGAAGGGCAAATTATGAGGCTATAAGGCTAGAACTTGCGGGTGTGAACTGGGATGATGTTTCTGCAGCGAAATGTACGATGGACATGTGGTAGATGTTTAAGGATCTCTTGCAGGATGTTAGGGATAAATTTGTCCCGGTGAGGAAGATAAAGAATGGTAGGGTGAAGGAACTATGGGTGACAAGTGAAGTGGAAAATCTAGTCAGGTGGAAGAAGGCAGCATACATGAGGTTTAGGAAGCAAGGATCAGATGGGTCTATTGAGGAATATAGGGTAGCAAGAAAGGAGCTTAAGAAGGGGCTGAGGAGAGCAAGAAGGGGGCATGAGAAGGCCTTGGAGAGTAGAGTAAAGGAAAACCCCAATTATGTGAAGAACAAAAGGATGACAGGAGTGAAGGTAGGACCGATTAGAGATAAAAGTGGGAAGGTGTGCCTGGAGGCTCTGGAAGTGAGCAAGGTTCTCAATGAATACTTCTCTTCTGTATTCACCACTGAGAGGGAACTTGATGACAGTGAGGACAATATGAGTGAGGTTGATGTTCTGGAGCATGTTGATATTATGGGAGAGGAGCTGTTGGAGTTGTTAAAATACATTAGGACAGATAAGTCCCCGGGGCCTGATGGAATATTCCCCAGGCTGCTCCACGAGGCGAGGGAAGAGATTGCTGAGCCTCTGGCGAGGATCTTTATGTCCTCGTTGTCCACAGGAATGGTACTGGAGGATTGGAGAGAGGCGAATGTTGTCCCTTTGTTCAAAAAAGATAGTAGGGATAGTCCGGGTAATTATAGACCAGTGAGCCTTACGTCTGTGGTGGGAAAGCTGTTGGAAAAGATTCTTAGAGATAGGAGCTATGGGCATTTAGAGAATCATGGTCTGATCAGGGACAGTCAGCATGGCTTTGTGAAGGGCAGATCGTGCCTAACAAGCCTGATAGAGTTCTTTGAGGAGCTGACAAGGCATATAGATGAGGGTAGTGCAGTTGATCTGCATGGATTTTAGTAAGGCATTTGACAAGGTTCCACATGGTAGGCTTATTCAGAAAGTCAGAAGGCATGGGATCCAGTGAAGTTTGGCCAGGTGGATTCAGAATTGGCTTTCCTGAAGAAAGCAGAGGGTTGTGGTGGAGGGAGTGCATTCAGATTGGAGGGTTGTGACTAGTGGTGTCCCACAAGGATCAGTTCTGGGACCTCTACTTTTCGTGATTTTTATTATCGACCTGGATGTGGAGGTAGAAGGGTGGGTTGGCAAGTTTGCAGATGACTCAAAGGTTGGTGGTGTTGTAGATAGCGTAGAGGATTGTCGAAGATTGCAGAGAGACATTGATAGGATGCAGAAGTGGGCTGAGAAGTGGCAGATGGAGTTCAACAAGGAGAAGTGTGAGGTGGTACACTTTGGAAGGACAAATTCCAAGGCAGAGTACAAAGTAAATGGCAGGATACTTGGTAGTGTGGAGGAGCAGAGAGATCTGGGGGTCCACAGATCCCTGAAAGTTGCCTCACAGGTAGATAGGGTAGTTCAGAAAGCTTATGGGGTGTTAGCTTTCATAAGTCGAGGGACAGAGTTTAAGAGACATGATGTAATGATGCTGCTCTATAAACCTCTAGTTAGCCCACACTTGGAATATTGTGTCCAGTTCTGGTCGCCTCACTATTGGAAGGATGTGGAAGCATTGGAAAGGGTACAGAGGAGATTTACCAGGATGCTGCCTGGTTTAGAGAGTGTGGATTATGATCAGAGATTAAGGGAGCTAGGGCTTTACTCTTTGGAGAGAAGGAGGATGAGAGGAGACATGATAGAGGTGTACAAGATATTAACCATATAACCATATAACAGTCACAGCACAGAAACAGGCCATCTCGGCCCTCCTAGTCCATGTCGAACTCTTAATCTCACCTAGTCCCACCTACCCGCACTCAGCCCATAACCCTCCACTCCTTTCCTGTCCATATACCTATCCAATTTTACCTTAAATGACACAACTGAACTGGCCTCTACTACTTCTACAGGAAGCTCATTCCACACAGCTATCACTCTCTGAGTAAAGAAATACCCCCTCGTGTTTCCCTTAAACTTCTGCCCCCTAATTCTCAAATCATGTCCTCTCGTTTGAATCTCCCCTACTCTCAATGGAAACAGCCTATTCACGTCAACTCTATCTATCCCTCTCAAAATTTTAAATACCTCGATCAAATCCCCCCTCAACCTTCTACGCTCCAATGAATAGAGACCTAACTTGTTCAACCTTTCTCTGTAACTTAAGTGCTGAAACCCAGGTAACATCCTAGTAAATCGTCTCTGCACTCTCTCTAACTTATTGATATCTTTCCTATAATTCGGTGACCAGAACTGCACACAATATTCTAAATTTGGCCTTACCAATGCCTTGTACAATTTTAACATTACATCCCAACTTCTGTACTCAATGCTTTGATTTATAAAGGCCAGCGTTCCAAAAGCCTTCTTCACCACCCTATCTACATGAGACTTCTCCTTCAGGGAACTATGCACTGTTATTCCTAGATCTCTCTGTTCCACTGCATTCCTCAATGCCCTACCATTTACCCTGTATGTTCTATTTGGATTATTCCTGCCAAAATGTAGAACCTCACACTTCTCAGCATTAAACTCCATCTGCCAACGTTCAGCCCATTTTTCTAACCAGCATAAATCTCCCTGCAAGCTTTGAAATCCCACCTCATTATCCACAACACCTCCTACCTTAGTATCATCGGCATACTTACTAATCCAATTTACCACCCCATCATCCAGATCATTTATGTATATTACAAACAACATTGGGCCCAAAACAGATCCCTGAGGCACCCCGCTAGTCACCGGCCTCCATCCCGATAAACAATTATCCACCACTACTCTCTGGCATCTCCCATCTAGCCACTGTTGAATCCATTTTATTACTCCAGCATTAATACCTAACGACTGAACCTTCTTAACTAACCTTCCATGTGGAACTTTGTCAAAAGCTTTGCTGAAGTCCATATAGACTACATCCACTGCCTTACCCTCGTCAACATTCCTCGTAACTTCTTCAAAAAATTCAATAAGGTTTGTCAAACATGACCTTCCACGCACAAATCCATGCTGGCTACTCCTAATCAGATCCCGTCTATCCAGATAATTATTAATACTATCTCTAAGAATACCTTCCATTAATTTACCCACCACTGATGTCAAACTGACAGATCTATAATTGCTAGGCTTACTTCTAGAACTCTTTTTAAACAATGGAACCACATGAGCAATACGCCAATCCTCCAGCACAATCCTCGTTTCTAATGACATCTAGGAATAGACAGTGTGGACAGCCAGCGCCTCTTCCCCAGGGCACCACTGCTCAGTACAAGAGGACATGGCTTTAAGGTAAGGGGACGGAAGTTCAAGAGGGATATTAGAGGAAGGTTTTTCACTCAGAGAGTGGTTGGTGCATGGAATGCACTGCCTGAGTGGTGGAGGCAGACACACTAGTGAAGTTTAAGAGACTACTAGACAGGGAAATGGAGGAATTTAAGGTGGGTGGTTATATGTGAGGCAGGGTTTGAAGGTCAACACAATGTTGTGGGCCGAAGGGCCTGTAATAGACAATAGACAATAGGTGCAGAAGTAGACCATTCGGCCCTTTGAGTCTGCACCGCCATTTTGAAATCATGGCTGATCATCTACTATCAATACCCGGTTCCTGCCTTGTCCCCATATCCCTTGATTCCCCTATCCATAAGATACCTATCTAGCTCCTTCTTGAAAGCATCCAGAGAATTGGCCTCCACTAATTTGCAAGGCAGTGCATTCCAGACCCCCACAACTCTATGGGAGAAGAAGTTTTTCCTTAACTCTGTCCTAAATGACCTACCCCTTATTCTCAAACCATGCCCTCTGGTACTGGACTCTCCCAGCATCTGGAACATATTCCCTGCCTCTATCTTGTCCAATCCCTTAATAATCTTATATGTTGCAATCAAATCCCCTCTCAATCTCCTTAATTTCAGCGTGTGCAGGCCCAGTCTCTCTAACCTCTCTGCGTAAGACAGTCTGGACATCCCAGGAATTAACCTCGTGAATCTATGCTGCACTTCCTCTACAGCCAGGATGCCCTTCCTTAACCCTGGAGACCAAAACTGTACACAATACTCCAGGTGTGGTCTCACCAGGGCCCTGTACAAATGCAAGAGGATTTCCTTGTTCTTGTACTCAATTCGCTTTGTAATAAAGGCCAACATTCCATTAGCCTTCTTCACTGACTGCTGCACTTGCTCATTCACCTTCAGTGACTGAGGAACAAGGACTCCTAGATCTCTTTGTATTTCTCCCTTACCTAACTCTACACCATTCAGATAATAATCTGCCTTCCTGTTCTTACTCCCAAAGTGGATAACCTCACACTTATTCACATTAAATGTCATCTGCCAAGTATCTGCCCACTCACCCAGCCTATCCAAGTCACCCTGAATTCTCCTAACATCCTCATCACATGTCACACTGCCACCCAGCTTAGTATCATCAGCACATTAGGGTCCTTTTGCCCTTACTGTTCCTCAGTTCTATCCACACAGACTCCACTTCTCCTGACCCTATGTCCCCCCTTGCAAATGACTGAATCTCATTCCTCTCCAACAGGGCCACCCCACCCCCTCTGCCCACATTTCTGTCCCTACGATAGCACGTATTCCCTTGTACATTCATTTCCCAGGTCTGATCTCCCTGCAGCCATGTCTCCGTTATCCCAACAACGTCATAGTTACCCATTCGCACCTGGGCTTCAAGCTCATCCGCCTTATTTCTGACACTTCGTGCATTCAGATATAGAATTTTTAGCCCATTTCTCCTCTCTATGTTTGAATTGCTGCCTATTGTGCTTAACCCAGCTCCCCGAACTCCCATCGGGCTATACGCCCCTAGAATTTTGTTGTCCTTCCTAAATTTACTTATTCTTTCAACACGTTTAACTCTATGTTCCGTCAGACCATCCCTCTGTACATGTGTCCTCCTTATCACTTGTTCTGCCTCACCTTTCTCTACTACACACTTAATATTCTGGAACCGTGTTGTCCCCACCCATCCTTTATTCTTCCTCTCACTATCCTTCCTCACATTCTGGATCCCCACCCCCTGCAAATTTAGTTTAAACCCCCCCAAGAAGCACTAGCAAACTTCCCTGCGAGAATGTTAGTACCGCTCCAGTTCAGGTGTAAACCGTCCCTTCGGAACAGATCCCACCTTCCCTGGAACAAAATCCAATTATCTACAAACCTGAAGCCCTCCCTCCTGCACCATCCTCTCAGCCACGTATTAATCTTTATAATCTTTCTGTTCCTTGCCTCACTCGCACGTGGCACAGGTAGCAATCCTGAGATTGCTGTGCTATTCTGTTCTATGTTCTATGCTCCGTGTCAGTTCCCTGGTCTGTGTCAGCTCCCTGGTCTGTGTCAGATCCCTGGTCTGTGTCTGTTCCCTGGTCTGTGTCAGTTCCCTGGTCTGTGTCGGTTCCCTGGTCTGTGTCAGTTCTCTGGACCCTGTCAGTTTCCTGGTCTGTGTCAGTTCCCTGGTCTGTGTCAGTTCCCTGGACCCTGTCAGCTCCCTGGTCTGTGTCAGCTCCCTGGTCTGTGTCAGTTCCCTGGTCTGTGTCGGTTCCCTGGTCTGTGTCAGCTCCCTGGTCTGTGTCAGTTCCCTGGTCTGTGTCAGCTCCCTGGTCTGTGTCAGTTCCCTGGTCTGTGTCAGTTCCCTGGTCTTTGTCAGTTCCCTGATCCCCATCAATTCCCTGATCTCTCTCAGTTCCCTGGACCCTGTCAGTTCCCTGGTCCCTATCAGTTCCCTGGTCTTTGTCAGTTCCCTGATCCCTGTCAGTACCCTGGACTCTGTCATTTTCCTGGTCCTTGTCATTTTCCTATCTGTGTCAGTTCCCTGGTCCCTGTCAGTTTGCCTGATCCCTGTCAGTTCCCTGGTCCCTGTCAGTTCCCTGGTCTGTGTCAGTTCCCTGGTCCCTGTCAGTTTGCCTGATCCCTGTCAGTTCCCTGGTCCCTGTCAGTTCCCTGGTCTGTGTCAGTTCCCTGGTCCCTGACAGCATAAACTGCATGTACGAATAAATAAGTAATTAAGATTGAGAACATCCATTCTAGAGTCCCTGACAGTGAATGTGGGGCCCTTCAGCCCCTCACTTTCCTGCTACAATGTTGACTCGACTGCCCCCCACCCCCATTAACTCCTACCCCACTCCTTGCCCATCTGTGTCCATCTTTTCTCTTTAAGTTTTCCCAGACTCCGTTCTTTGCCTTTTCTTGGGAAGCATTCTCTGAGGAAAGGAGACTCCCGTTGGATGTTGGGAGTCATGTACAACAGCGTTGGCCCTTCCTGCCAGGAAGGTGTGGGGCCATTGCGTTTCAGCCGTTTTGGAGTGAACGGGGTCGTTGAAATCTGGATTGCTTCAAAAACGTAATGACCACAGCCTAGGGCATCATGGGTAACGGCCTCCCCACCATTCAGCACATCTGCAGCATCTATCATCAGGGACCCCCACGGCTCAGGTCATACTCTCTTCGCGCGAAAAGTCCAGGAGCCTCAGTTCCCACAACACCAGGTTCAGGAACAGTTATTACCCCTCAACCATCAGGCTCCTGAACCAGTGAGGATAACCTCAACTCTGAACTGATTCCATCGGGAAGGAGGTACAGGAGCCACAGGTCCCACAACACCAGGTTCAGTAACAGTTATTATCCCTCAACCATCAGGCTCCTGAACCAGTGAGGATAACCTCAACTCTGAACTGATTTCATCGGGAAGGAGGTACAGGAGCCTCAGGTCCCACACCACCAGGTTCAGGAACAGTTATTACCCCTCAACCATCAGACTCCTGAACCGGTGAGGATAACCTCAACTATGAACTGATTCCATTAACCACAGAATCACTTTCAAGGACTCTACACTTCATATTGTCAGTGTTATTTATTTATTGATGGTGATCAGGGAACTGACAGGGACCAGGGAACTGACAGAGTCCTGGGAACTGACAGGGTCCAGGGAACTGATGGGGACCAGGGAACTGATGGGGATCAGTGAGCTGACAGGGTCCAGGGAAATGACAGGGACCAGGGAACTGATGGAGATCAAGGAATCGACAGGGCCCAGGGAACTGACAGGGATCAGCGAACTGACAGAGATCTGGGAACTGACAGTGTCCAGGGAACTGACGGGGATCAGGGAATTGACGAGGACCAGGGAACTGACGGGGATCAGGGAATTGACGAGGACCAGGGAACTGACGGGGACCAGGGAATTGATGAGGACCAGGGAACTGACGGGGACCAGGGAATTGACAGAGACCAAGCAACTGACAGGGATCAGGGAATTGGCAGGGGCCAGGGAACTGACAGAGACCAGGGAACTGATAGGGGCCAGGGAACTGATAGGGATCAGGAAATTGACGGGGTCCAGGGAACTGACAGGGATCAGGGAACTGACAGGGACCAGGGAACTGACAGTGTCCAGGGAACTGACGGGGATCAGGGAATTGACGAGGACCAGGGAACTGACGGGGATCAGGGAATTGACGAGGACCAGGGAACTGACAGGGATCAGGGAATTGACGGGGACCAGGGAACTGACACGGACCAGGGAACTAACAGGGGCCAGGGAACTGATAGGGATCAGTGAATTGACGGCAACCAGGGAACTGACAGGGATCAGGGAATTGACGGGGACCAGGGAACTGACAGTGTCCAGGGAACTGACGGGGATCAGGGAATTGACGAGGACCAGGGAACTGACGGGGATCAGGGAATTGACGAGGACCAGGGAACTGACAGGGATCAGGGAATTGACGGGGACCAGGGAACTGACACGGACCAGGGAACTAACAGGGGCCAGGGAACTGATAGGGATCAATGAATTGACGGCAACCAGGGAACTGACAGGGATCAGGGAATTGACGGGGACCAGGGAACTGACAGTGTCCAGGGAACTGACGGGGATCAGGGAATTGACGAGGACCAGGGAACTGACGGGGATCAGGGAATTGACGAGGACCAGGGAACTGACAGGGATCAGGGAATTGACGGGGACCAGGGAACTGACACGGACCAGGGAACTAACAGGGGCCAGGGAACTGATAGGGATCAGTGAATTGACGGCAACCAGGGAACTGACAGGGATCAGGGAATTGACGGGGACCAGGGAACTGACAGTGTCCAGGGAACTGACGGGGATCAGGGAATTGACGAGGACCAGGGAACTGACGGGGATCAGGGAATTGACGAGGACCAGGGAACTGACAGGGATCAGGGAATTGACGGGGACCAGGGAACTGACACGGACCAGGGAACTAACAGGGGCCAGGGAACTGATAGGGATCAGTGAATTGACGGCAACCAGGGAACTGACAGGGATCAGGGAATTGGCAGGGGCCAGGGAACTGACAGAGACCAGGGAACTGATAGGGGCCAGGGAACTGATAGGGATCAGTGATTTGATGGTGACCAGGGAACTGAGAGGGATCAGGGAACTAACAGGGGCCAGGGAACTGATAGGGATCAGGGAATTGACGGGGTCCAGGGAACTGACAGGGATCAGGGAACTGACAGGGACCAGGGAACTGACAGGGACCAGGGAACTGACAGAGACCAGGGAACTGACAGGGGCCAGGGAACTGATAGGGACCAGGGAACTGACAGAGACCAGGGAACTGACAGGGATCAGGGAACTGACAGGGGCCAGGGATCTGATAATGATCAGGGAATTGATGGGGACCAGGGAATTGAGAAAGACCAGGGAACTGACAGGGTCCAGGGAACTGGCAGGGACCAGGGATCTGACAGGGATCTGGGAACTGACAGTGTCCAGGGAACTGACGGGGATCAGGGAATTGATGAGGACCAGGTAACTGATAGGGACCAGGGAATTGACGGAGACCAAGGAACTGACAGGGATCAGGGAATTGGCAGGGGCCAGGGAACTGACAGGGACCAGGGAACTGACAGGGGCCAGGGAACTGAAAGGGATCAGGGAACTGACAGGGGCCAGGGATCTGATAATGATCAGGGAATTGACGAGGACCAGGGAATTGAGAAAGACCAGGGAACTGACAGGGTCCAGGGAACTGACAGGGACCAGGGATCTGACAGGGATCTGGGAACTGACAGTGTCCAGGGAACTGACGGGGATCAGGGAATTGATGAGGACCAGGTAACTGATAGGGACCAGGGAATTGACGGAGACCAAGGAACTGACAGGGATCAGGGAATTGGCAGGGGCCAGGGAACTGACAGGGACCAGGGAACTGACAGGGGCCAGGGAACTGAAAGGGATCAGGGAACTGACAGGGATCTGGGAACTGACAGTGTCCAGGGAACTGACAGGTATCAGGGAACTGACTGGGGCCAGGGAACTGACAGGGTCCAGGGAACTGACAGGGATCAGCGAACTGACAGGGATCTGGGAACTGACAGGGACCAGGGAACTGACAGGGTCCAGGGAACTGACAGGTATCAGTGAACTGATGGGGACCAGGGAACTGATGGGGACCAGGGACCTGATGGGGATCAGGGAACTGACAGGGATCTGGGAACTGACAGTGTCCAGGGAACTGACGGGGATCAGGGAATTGATGAGGACCAGGGAACTGACGGGACCAGGGAATTGACGGAGACTAAGGAACTGACAGGGACCAGGGAACTGACAGGGGCCAGGGAACTGATAGGGATCAGTGAATTGACGGTGACCATGGAACTGACACGAATCAGCGAACTGACAGGGGCCAGGGAACTGATAGGGATCAGTGAATTGACGGGGACCAAGAAACTGACAGGAATCAGGGAACTGACAGGGACCAGGGAACTGACAGATTCCGGGGAACTGACAGGGTCCAGGGAACTGATGGTACCAGGGAATTGACGGGGATCAGGGAACTAGACCTCCACAGAAGTCTGGGATTAATTCCATAGACCTGACACCCGCTGGCTGTAGAAATTCTTTATTGACCTGCGCCAATCCTTTAGCCAATGGGCTCGGCTGCCTTGGCACATGCACAGAGGTGGTGGGAGAACGGATGGGTGACAGTGACAGCTTCAAACTGTTGCTCAAGCGGAATGTGAGATTGAATGCCAGTTGCTGGGTGCGGAATCGTGTTTTATCGGCTGGGCAGAGCAAAAACAGAACCTCGATGTAGATCAGATTAACAACAGTCACTTTTCATCTCAACTGTAACTATATATTAACCCTTGCCTCGCAGGAGGAAAAGGACACAGCCTGGATGCTACACTGCTGGATTTCTCTGGCATTTCCCAGCCACAGCTGAAGCTCCAGCTGGTCCCCTCCATCGGTGCAAGATTCCAATAGACAGGCAGGTAATCCAACTTCCATCGGGCAGGAGGTACAGAAGCCTGGAGTCCTTCACCACCCAGTTCAGGAATAGTTATTGGATCTCATTTGGTTCTTGAACCAACTGGCACAACCCTCATCACTTCATTTCTGTAACAATATGACTACTCTATCGCCACAATAGGTCAATGGCAGACACCATCTCAATGGCTCTCCACACAGCTTTAGATCACCTGGACAACACAAACACCTACGTCAGGATGCTGTTCATCGACTATAGCTCAGCATTTAATACCATCATTCCCACAATCCAGATTGAGAAGTTGCAGAACCTGTACCTCCCCTCCCTCAGCAATTGGATCCTCGACTGACTAACCGGAAGACCCCAGTCTGTGCGGATTGGTGATAACATATCCTCCTCGCTGACGATCAACACTGGCGCACCTCAGGCTGTGTGCTTAGCCCACTGCTCTACTCTCTGTATACACAGGACTGTCTGACTAGGCACAGCTCAAATACCATCTACAAAATTTGCTGACAATACAACCATTGTTGGTAGAATCTCAGGTGGTGACGAGAGGGCGTACAGGAGTGAGATATGCCAACTAGTGGAATGGTGCCGCAGCAACAACCTGGCACTCAACGTCAGTAAGATGAAAGAGCTGATTGTGGACATCAGGAAGGGTGCGATGAAGGATCACATACCAATCCTCACAGAGGGATCAGATTTCACATCTCATGCCGGTGATAATAAACCTGATTTGATTCTGATTCTGACTCTGCACTGAAGTGAATGACAGTTTTTTCTCGTTCTCTTGTGTTCTTTCTTGTGAAAATTGTGTATAATGTAGATTGGATTTTTTTATCCTGTGAATGCAGCTTATCTGACGCTCTGTGCCTGGGACACTGACCACTGGTTTCTCACTGGAACTGTGCTTACATGTTCTTGAGCTTCTGACTGCACACTCGACTGAGACACTGACCTTGATTTTGAAATTTGTGGGAATTATGTAGTTCTGAATCAGCTCAAGTCTGGGGCGCCCAGTGGAGCCAAGTGGCGATTGAGAATCCTTCAGTTCGTAGGTCAGGATTCATGAATCTGTTGGGCCTGGTGAGGACATAGATCTCGCCCCCAGTTGTTAGTTGATGTCAGTTTAGTGGACATTACAGGCTCCATAGAATCTGTCCCATTATAACTAGGATGAGGGGAATTGAGTAACACTGTCAGTTCCCAGGTCCCGGTCAGTTCCCAGGTCACGGTCAATCCCTGTTAGTTCCCTTGTTCTGGTCATTTCCCTGGTCCCAGTCAGTTCCCAGATCCCATTCAGTTCCCAGGTCCTGGTCAGTTCCCTGGTCCGGGTCAGTTCCCTGGTCCCAGTCAGTTCTCTGGTCCTAGTCAGTTCTCTGGTCCTAGTCAGTTCCCAGGTTCCAGTCAGTTCCCTGGTCCCAGTCAGTTCCCTGGTCCCTGTCAGTTCCCAAATCCCAGTCAGTTCCCTGGTCCCAGTCAGTTCCCTGGTCCCTGTCAGTTCCCAAATCCCAGTCAGTTCCCTGGTCCCAGTCAGTTCCCTGGTCCCGGTCAGTTCCCTGGTCCCGGTCAGTTCCCAGGTTCCAGTCAGTTCCCTGGTCCCAGTCAGTTCCCTGGTCCCGGTCAGTTTCCTAGTCCCAGTCAGTTCCCTGGTCCCTGTCAGTTCCCAAATCCCAGTCAGTTCCCAGGTCCCAGTCAGTTCCCAGGTCCCAGTCAGTTCCCTGGTCCCGGTCAGTTCCCAGGTCCCAGTCAGTTCCCTGGTCCCGGTCAGTTTCCTAGTCCCAGTCAGTTCCCAAATCCCAGTCAGTTCCCTGGTCCCGGTCAGTTTCCTAGTCCCAGTCAGTTCCCAAATCCCAGTCAGTTCCCTGGTCCCGGTCAGTTTCCTAGTCCCAGTCAGTTCCCAAATCCCAGTCAGTTCCCTGGTCCCGGTCAGTTTCCTAGTCCCAGTCAGTTCCCAAATCCCAGTCAGTTCCCTGGTCCCAGTCAGTTCCCTGGTCCCAGTCAGTTCCCAAATCCCAGTCAGTTCCCAGGTCCCGGTCAGTTCCCTGGTCCCAGTCAGTTCCCTGGTCCCGGTCAGTTCCCTGGTCCCAGTCAGTTTCCTGGTCCCAGTCAGTTCCCTGGTCCCAGTCAGTTCCCTGGTCCCAGTCAGTTCCCTGGTCCCGGTCAGTTCCCTGGTCCCAGTCAGTTCCCAAATCCCAGTCAGTTCCCAGGTCCCGGTCAGTTCCCTGGTCCCAGTCAGTTCCCTGGTCCCGGTCAGTTCCCTGGTCCCAGTCAGTTCCCTGGTCCCAGTCAGTTCCCTGGTCCCGGTCAGTTCCCTGGTCCCAGTCAGTTCCCTGGTCCCAGTCAGTTTCCTAGTCCCGGTCAGTTCCCTGGTCCCAGTCAGTTCCCTGGTCCCGGTCAGTTCCCTGGTCCCAGTCAGTTCCCAAATCCCAGTCAGTTCCCAGGTCCCGGTCAGTTCCCTGGTCCCAGTCAGTTCCCTGGTCCCGGTCAGTTCCCTGGTCCCGGTCAGTTCCCTGGTCCCAGTCAGTTCCCTGGTCCCAGTCAATTCCCAGGTCCCGGTCAGTTCCCAGCTTCTGGACAGTTCCCTGGTCCCAGTCAGTTCCCAGGTCCCGGTCAGTTCCCAGGGTCTGGATAGTTCCCTGGTCCCGGTCAGCTCCGAGGCCCCGGTCCCGGTCTGGGCAGCCCTAATCACTACCTCAGTGTAGTAAGACTATATTGGTAAGCTGGTTTATCAGTGTCACACATACTGAGGTACAGTGAAATGTATAAATAACTTTCATATGGATCAGATCATTTACACAGTGCATTGAGGGAATTCTACATGAAGCAATAACAGAGTGCAGAATAAACTAGAGATAGAGAGCAGTGCAGGCAGGCAGTCGGCTGCAATGTCATAACGAGATAGATTGAACGGTGAAGAGCCCTCATCTGACACACGTTACTGGCCTTGTACAATGGGCCGTCCCAGGACATGCTCAATCGTCCTTGAGGACAGTGTGTTGTCTGGCTGCATCACGGCCTGGTATGGGAACACCAATAACCTTGAACAGAAAATCCTTCAGGGCAGTGGATTCGGCCCAGTCCATCATGGGTTAAGCCCTCGCCAGCACTGAGCACGTCTACACAAAACGCCGTCGTAGGAAAGCAGCGTCCATCATCAGGGACCCCCACCACCCAAGACATGTTCGTTTCTCACTGCTGCTTTCAGGTGGAAGGTACAGGAACTGCAGGACTCACACCACCAGGTTCAGGAACAGTTACTACCCTCAATCATCAGGCTCCTGAACCAGTGAGGATAACCTCAACTCTGAACTGATTCCATCGGGAAGGAGGTACAGGAGCCTCAGGTCCCACACCACCAGGTTCAGGAACAGTTATTACCCCTCAACCATCAGGCTCCTGAACCAGTGAGGATAACCTCAACTCTGAACTGATTCCATCGACCACAGAATCACTTTCAAGGACTCTACACTTCATATTGTCAGTGTTATTTATTTATTGTTTATTTTGAGTCTCTGGCTGAATGTACTCCTGTGCATAACCAGTACATTATGGAGTGGATGGGAGACATTGTCCAAGATGGCATGCAATTTGGACAGCATCCTCTTTTCAGACACCACCGTCAGAGAGTCCAGTTCCACATCACTGGCCTTACGAATGAGTTTGTTGATTCTGTTGGTGTCTGCTGCCCTCAGCCTGCTGCCCCAGCACACAACAGCAAACATGATAGCACTGGCCACCACAGACTCATAGAACACCCTCAGCATTGTCCGGCAGATGTTAAAGGACCTCAGTCTCTTCAGGAAGTAGAGACGACTCTGACCCTTCTTGTAGACAGCCTCAGTGTTCTTTGACCAGTCCAGTTTATTGTCAATTCGTATCCCCAGGTATTTGTGATCCTCCACCATGTCCACACTGACCCCTTGGATGGAAACAGGGGTCACCGGTGCCTTAGCCCTCCTCAGGTCCACCACCAGCTCCTTAGTCTTTCTCACATTAAGCTGCAGATGATTCTGCTCACACTATGTGACAAAGTTTCCACAGTACCCCTGTATTCCGCCTCATTTCCCTTGCTGATGCATCCAACTATGGCAGAGTCATCAGAAAACTTCTGAAGATGGCAAGACTCTGTGCAGTGGTTGAAGTCCGAGGTGTAGATGGTGAAGAGAAAGGGAGACAGGACAGTCCCCTGTGGAACCCCAGTGTTGCTGACCACTCTGTCTGACACTGAGTGTTGTGAAACTCCACAGCCGCCTGTGGGAACAAATTCCACGGATTCAACACCTTCTGTTGAGAATGAGGGGGGATTTGACAGAGGTGTATAAAATTATGACGGGTATAGAGTGAATCCAGGTAGGGTTTTTCCACTGAGAATAGGGGAGAAAAAATCCAGAGGACATGGGTTAGCGGTGAAGAGGAAAAGTTTACAGGGAACATTGGGAGGACTTCTTCACACAGAGAGGGGTGGGAGTGTGGAATGAGCTGCCAAATGAAATGGTGAATGCCGGCTCACTTTTAACATTTAAGAAAAACTTGGACAGGGACATGGATGAGAGCTGTATGGAGGGATATGGTCCAGGTGCAGGACAGTGGGACTAGTCAGTAAAATCGTTCAGCACAGCCAAGAAGGGCCAAAAGGCCTGTTTCTGTGCTGTAATGTTCTATAGTTCTATGGTTCGGTTCTAAGTGGATGTACCTCTGTTCTGAGGCTGTGCCTCTGGTCCCAGACTCCCCAACTATAGGAAACATCCTCTCCACATCCACTCTATCTGTGTCCTCTGGTCCTAGACTCCCCCACTACAGGAAATATCTTCTCCACATCCACTCTATCTGTGTCCTCTGGTCCTAGACTCTCCCACTATAGGAAACAGCCTCTCTCCACATCCACTCTATCTGTGTCCTCTGGTCCTAGACTCCCCCACTATAGGAAACATCCTCTCCACATCCACTCAATCTGTATCCTCTGGTCCTAGACTCCCCCACTATAGGAAACATCCTCTCCACATCCACTCAATCTGTATCCTCTGGTCCTAGACTCCCCCACTATAGGAAACATCCTCTCCACATCCACTCTATCTGTGTCCTCTGGTCCTAGACTCCCCCACTACAGGAAATATCTTCTCCACATCCACTCTATCTGTGTCCTCTGGTCCTAGACTCTCCCACTATAGGAAACAGCCTCTCTCCACATCCACTCTATCTGTGTCCTCTGGTCCTAGACTCCCCCACTATAGGAAACATCCTCTCCACATCCACTCAATCTGTATCCTCTGGTCCTAGACTCCCCCACTATAGGAAACATCCTCTCCACATCCACTCAATCTGTATCCTCTGGTCCTAGACTCCCCCACTATAGGAAACATCCTCTCCACATCCACTCTATCTGTGTCCTCTGGTCCTAGACTCCCCCACTATAGGAAACATCCTCTCCACATCCACTCTATCTGTGTCCTCTGGTCCTAGACTCCCCAAGTATAGGAAACATCCTCTCCACATCCACTCAATCTGTGTCCTCTGGTCCTAGACTTGCCAAATATAGGAAACATCCTCTCCACATCTACTCTATCTGTGTCCTCTGGTCCTAGACTCCCCCACTATAGGAAACATCCTCTCCACATCCACTCTATCTGTGTCCTCTGGTCCTAGACTCCCCACTATAGGAAACATCCTCTCCACATCCACTCTATCTGTGTCCTCTGGTCCTAGACTCCCCAAGTATAGGAAACATCCTCTCCACATCCACTCTATCTGTGTCCTCTGGTCCTAGACTCCCCCACTATAGGAAACATCCTCTCCACATCCACTCTATCTGTGTCCTCTGGTCCTAGACTCCCCACTATAGGAAACATACTCTCCACATCCACTCTATCTGTGTCCTCTGGTCCTAGACTCCCCACTATAGGAAACATCCTCTCCACATCCACTCTATCTGTGTCCTCTGGTCCTAGACTCCCCAAGTATAGGAAACATCCTCTCCACATCCACTCTATCTGTGTCCTCTGGTCCTACACTCCCCCACTATAGGAAACATCCTCTCCACATCCACTCTATCTGTGTCCTCTGGTCCTAGACTCCCCAAGTATAGGAAACATCCTCTCCACTTCCACCCTATCTTTCCCCAAACATAGGAAGCATCATTCCCATGTCCACTCTATCTTGGCCTTTCAACATTTGATAGGTTTCAATGAGATCCCCCCCCCCCCACCGCCAACCCTCTTCCTTCTAAATTCCAGAGTGTACAGGCGCAGGGCCATCGATGGTTCCTCATATGAAAATCCTTTCAAGCCTGGTATCATTCCCGTGAATCTTTTTCTGAACTTTCTCCAACGTCAGCTCATCCTTCCTTAGGTAAGTGGCCCAGAATTGCTCACAATACTCCAAGTGAGGCCCCTCCAATGACCTGTAAAGCCTCAGTGTTACAACCATTTTTTTATCATCAGTCCTCTGATGTCACTGACTTAATGATCTCCTTCAATCATGGGTTTGATTGATTCTGTTATGGTTATTATTGTATTATGGATTTATTGAGTATGTCTGCCAGAAAATGAAACAGGGTACTTGAAAGCAAGGTTATGGTGCACGATGCTCGCCACTAGATTGTCAGTAATCAGATTGAGTTCAATTGCTGCAGGATCCTGTCGCATGTTGGATCGTCTCGGGCTTTGCCTTGGCATTTTCTCCATCGATCGTCTTGAATTTGTTGGTGATGTGTTTTTGATACCTTTTTGTGTTAGCCACCTGGTCCTGTATGGAACTTTTCAGTTACTGGGAAGGGGTCTCCAACTCTGAGCTGCCTCCTTGTCGACATCTCGTCTGCTCAGATGGTGGGGATGCCTTCAATGGAGAGCCATGCTCTTCCATAGAGATAATCTCTTCAATGGAGAGCCATGCTCTTCAATAGAGATAATCTCTTCAGTGGAGAGCCATGCTCTTCAATAGAGATAATCTCTTCAGTGGAGAGCCATGCTCTTCAATGGAGATAATCTCTTCAGTGGAGAGCCATGCTCTTCCATGGAGATAATCTCTTCAGTGGAGAGCCATGCTCTTCCATGGAGATAATCTCTTCAGTGGAGAGCCATGCTCTTCCATGGAGATAATCTCTTCAGTGGAGAGCCATGCTCTTCAATAGAGATAATCTCTTCAGTGGAGAGCCATGCTCTTCAATAGAGATAATCTCTTCAGTGGAGAGCCATGCTCTTCAATAGAGATAATCTCTTCAGTGGAGAGCCATGCTCTTCCATAGAGATAATCTCTTCAGTGGAGAGCCATGCTCTTCCATGGAGATAATCTCTTCAGTGGAGAGCCATGCTCTTCCATGGAGATAATCTCTTCAGTGGAGAGCCATGCTCTTCCATGGAGATAATCTCTTCAGTGGAGAGCCATGCTCTTCCATGGAGATAATCTCTTCAGTGGAGAGCCATGCTCTTCCATAGAGATAATCTCTTCAGTGGAGAGCCATGCTCTTCAATAGAGATAATCTCTTCAGTGGAGAGCCATGCTCTTCAATAGAGATAATCTCTTCAGTGGAGAGCCATGCTCTTCAATAGAGATAATCTCTTCAGTGGAGAGCCATGCTCTTCCATGGAGATAATCTCTTCAGTGGAGAGCCATGCTCTTCCATGGAGATAATCTCTTCAGTGGAGAGCCATGCTCTTCCATGGAGATAATCTCTTCAGTGGAGAGCCATGCTCTTCCATGGAGATAATCTCTTCAGTGGAGAGCCATGCTCTTCCATGGAGATAATCTCTTCAGTGGAGAGCCATGCTCTTCCATGGAGATAATCTCTTCAGTGGGGAGCCATGCTCTTCCATGGAGATAATCTCTTCAGTGGAGAGCCATGCTCTTCAATAAAGATAATCTCTTCAGTGTTTTGGGTCGTGCTCTCATTTAGTTTAGTGATGTGTCCTTCTTATTTCATAAATGCATATCTTTGTGTTGCATGCAGATTGCTGTTTTCGTTGATGAAAATATATCTTTGGACGTTTTATCTAACTGTTGGGTAAATCTTTATCTGTCTGTTACTCCTCTTCCTCCTTCTGTCCGAGGTAGCGTTAACCGAAGTGTTGTCGGGTGTACATAGTGTTTTCTAAAACTTGTCATTCCAGTCCTTATTTTTCCCTGTGAACTTTGCAGACCAAGATATTCTGCCAAAAGATTATATTAATGTGGGTGAAAGTCTCTGATTCTGTCGGCTGTTTAAGTCCAGTGAAGACCATCTCTGGTCCCAGCAGACATCTGAGATAGAGGTGGGAGCCCACCCAGAAACCCCTTGTTTGTGAAGGTACTGCATGATTCATTACCGTTACAGATAAGTGCCCAAGAAATTGCAGACAGTACACCGCTTACAATTAAGGGATTTAGCTTTATGATTCTGGATTTGACTGAAGGGTTATTAAGGAAAGAGCAAAAAAGGGCCCATTTTAATGGAACAGTCTAATTTGCTCAAGTTTCCCCTTTGCTGATCCTCCTTCACTCTTCCCGGGCTTCCTCGAATCATGGCCCCGCTCCGGATCGACTCCTACGACCCCTTCTCCCTGCCGTCTTCCCCCTTCATCTCCTTAACAAAAGACCCCAAGCCCCACATTAGTGACCTCACCAGAGAAACCTCCCCTGAACCCGGCCATCCTCACCGGACGGCACACAATTCCCCTCTCTCTCATCTTCAACAATAGCCCGAAGAGGCAGCTTGCACAGAATCAAATGCAGAACAGTAAGACAATGCGAACCAGTGCATTACATGGGTGTAGCGAAAGTGCTTTTTGCCTTTATTTACTGTTAAGCTCTGTTTGGTAGATTTCCTTAAGCCTCGAGGTGAATTCTGTCAAAAGGTTTTCCTTTCTCACAGTATGATCTATTTTCTCCCACTCTGCTGCCGCCAGGAAAGAGTCACTTTAGGGGGGCCAGTCAGGGTAGGTTTTACACAGAGAGCGGTAGGGTCTGAGGGTTGAACAGAGGCATCTGAGAGTACAGAGAAGGAATGCCGGGCTGGGTGGGCGGGGTGTGGAGCGGGTACAGACACACCCAGCCCTGAGACACCAGGCAAGGTCATTTGATTCCAAACAGTTGGTTTATTGATCATTACAGAATGTCTCTCTGGTGCTTCCCGCTCCCTCCCCTCTCCCTTCCTCTTTTCCCAACCATGATTCCCCTCTCCCTGCCCCCTTCCCACGCTCAGTCCACAATAGAGACCCAGATCAGAATCAGGTTTATCATCACTCACTCACGCCATGAAATTTGTTGTTTTTGTGATAGTGCAATACATACAGTGCAAAAGTTTTAGCCTATACAGGTGCCCAGGACTTTTGCACAAGTCTCTACGTATGATGCCACTTTCCCGTTCAACCAAAGGGCAGCAGCTAATGGCAGATCCAACTCCACCTTCTCTGAAAGTGGCCACACTTGTCCATAGGACTGTCCAGGAAGCCCACGGCAAGCTCGTCTTCCTTAAGTACAAGAGTCAGGAAGTAACGTTGCAGCTTTCTACAACCCGAGTTGAGCCACTTCTGGAGAAATTCCCTTCAGTTCTGGCCCCCCCTCTACAGGAAGGATGAGGGGGTGCAGCCTGGTTTCGAGGGCGTGTGCCATCCTGAGAGGCTGGACAAACAGGTGGATTTCCCTGGAGCGTCGGAAGCTGAGGGGAGACGTGATGGAGCATGGCAGCACAGGGCAGGCCCTTCGGCCCACAATGTAGAGCCAGCCCCTAAGCTTTTCTAACGCTTTCCATGTGGAAGACAAAGAGATAGTGAGTGAGGGACTGCCGAGGGCTACTGACTCAGAGATGCACCTTCCACTCCACCCCCCATCCCGCTCATGCTCTGGAGTGGGAGAGAGAGAGGGGCGGACAGGGAGGCAGATAGAGTAGGCAGCTGTCAACTTTTCATCATTTTTTTATGTTGAGAGGGGGAAAATTCAAAGGAGATGTGTGTGTGTGTGTGTGTGTGTGTGTGTGTGTGTGTGTGGGGGGGGAGGAGGGAGCTGTGATGGGCCATTCAGCCCATCGAGCCTGCCTTCTATCCCATCATGGCTGACTTATTATCTATCTCAACCACATCTCCTGTCTTCTCCCTGAAACCTTTAACGCCCAATCTAAACAAGAACTTATCAACCTCCGCTCTAAGTTCACTCAGTGAGTTTGCCTGCACAGTGCACAGTGGTAACGAGTTCCATGGCTCCTGGGGCAGAGCAACATGGACTCCTGATTCAGTAGCGAGGGCCGAGGAGAGGGGTCACTAACGTCCTGAGCAGCTCGGGATGGCGGGGGAAGTGGGGCGATGACGGGTGACCGTTGGTGGAAGGTGGAAGTGGGATTGTAACATCGTTCAGGACCTTATCAGTGCGGGGTGTCCGTTGGCCGGTGGGGTGATAGGATCAGATGGGGGGGGGGGGGGAAGGGGCCAGGCAGGGACTATAAGAGATGGTGGACAGTTCACCACAGCGGCTGGAGTTGTCCGAACGAGTGTGGTGAGTGAGCACGCTGTCAGGACTGGCCGGTGTCCATCCTTGCAGAGACTGGCTTCCTGGAACGGGGACAGTCTGAAGGGAGGGGCGTAGGATGTCCATCTCCCTCTCAGTCATTCACCGTCCCGGGGGAACTTTGAGGGCTCCCCTCTCCCCCACCCACAACACCCTCCGCTCCGCCAGCCCAGTCCAGAGAGGCGCTCCTGGTGTCAGTGCTGAGGGAGGCGCCGGTGAGGAGGGATCTCTGCACCGGAGGTGGGGATTGAGGGAGATCTGCCCTCCCGGAGAGTCAGGGAGAAGGGAACACCGCACTGCGGGAGGGGCAGATGAGGGACGATCTCTGTACTGTGTGAGGGTGGGGGAGCAGTGCTGGTGAGGGGCGTATCCGCACCATGGGGAGGGTTTGAGGGGGAGGGGACGGGAGGGAAGGAGGTCAGAGGAGTGATGATGGTGTTTCATTCTGAGGCAGGGAGGTCTGCGCTGTGGGGAGCGGTCAGCAGGAGGCTTCACACTGCGGTGGGGTGGTACGCAAGGGGGCGACCCTTGTGCAGTTTTCCGAGCCACCCACTGGTTCTAAACTGTTTTCTCACTCTCACCCCCGACTCCAGATCCTGTTCTGTTGTCCGGTATAGAGTGCGGGTATCAGAATGTTCCGGCTCCTCGTCGCCTGCCTGGTGGCGACCCAGCTCGCCCCGTCGCGGTGCTCCTCCCTCGCGGTTCTGCCAGATGATGAGGAGGACGAGGAGATGGTGAGTGAGACGCCCTGACCCTGAGGTCCCCTCGGCCGTTTCGGAGCGGGACGTCGGGACCTCGGCGGCGCCCTCTCCTACGACTGGAGACACCAGGCAGCCGAGGCGGCTCCTGAACAGCGTTGGTGCTGGAGCGTCTCAACGTTGCGGGTCTCGGAGGGACAGGCCATTCGGCCCAACCAGTCGCTGCTGACCACGCTGCCTGCCTTGCGTTCGGTGCTGACCCATCCCGGTCCCTCCTGACCATGGACTGCCCTGGGAATAATCCGGCTCACCCTTACCTCACCCGGCAGCTCGACCCATGATTCAGCACCCCCTGTGTGTAGAAGTTACAATCTCCCACCCTTTCCCTTCCCCTCGCTCCCCACTCCAACCCCATCCCCCTCCTTTTGCATCTCCACACATCCCCCTGCAACCCCCCCTCCACCATTCCTCACACCACCTCCCCTCTAATCTGCTTCCTCTCCACTCTCCACTGCCTCTACCACCTGGTCCATTTCCACACTCTCCCCTTCCCCTTCTACCACAGCTTCACTAACCCCCATTCCATTCCCCTCCATCCCATTCCTCACGTCTGCCGGACTTGCGTGGTCGGCCGCTTAATTTCTTGCCCCTACTGGTGTAGCTGGTGGGTTTGGGATGATGGTAAATGAGGGGGGAGGGGGAACCTGCTGGACGGGATCGTTTAGAGAGCCGGTATCGTCCCCAAGGGCCGAATAGCCTCCGTCGGAAGAAGAGAGAGGGGGAGGCGGGTCACTGGGGGGTGCGGAGGGTGGGGGTATGCACCTATCTTTGAAGGTGGCGGCTCGGCCGGGTGTACAAGCTGCCGGAACAGGTGGACGAATGACCGGGATGGTCGAGTCTGTAAAAGGGGGAGGGACGGGCGGGACCTTTGCCTTTACTGGCCGAAGCCCAGAGGAACAGAGCGGGTGCGACCACATCTAAATCGAGAGGAAACACCAGCTGGGTCAGAGCTTCAACCCTGAGCCCCGTCCTGCTCTTCACCCCACAGGAAGGGTGTGTACTGGGGAGAGGGCGGGCGGGGGCGGCACTCACTGGTCAGGGCTGGGATGCCCTTCCCAGCGGTTCCCACCGACACGGATTAAGGGAAGCAGATTCCCGACTAACGGAACTTCTTCCGTCCCCAGTTCCAAATGCGATCCGATTTCGAGGAGTTCAAAGTGGCTTACAACAAGAGTTATACCGGAGAGGAAGGTGAGGGGAGCCCGGCTCATTCTGTCCCGGGAAGGGATGGGGAGAAGGGGGTCGGGCAGTGGGAGTGGGGAGGGAGAGAGGGGTGGAGGAACGGAAGGTTCTACTGTGCACCAATACCCCCTTCTACACCCCTGTCAGGAGATGAACTCTCCCCCACTCCCTCTTTCTCTGTCCTGCTCTCTCTTACACATTCACCCTCTCCTCCTCTTCCTCCCACACTCATTCCCTCCCATCACTTTCTCTCTCTTTCTACACACACTTTCCATTTCCACTTATTTCTCTCTCACACTCTCATCCTCCCTTGTCTCACTCTCCCCTCGCTCTCTCTCTTCTCTGTCTTCTTACACTCTCTCTCTCTCGGCAGAAGAGAATCGCCGTTTCCAAATCTTTGTGGAGAACATGAAGAAAGCGCAGATATTTGAGGAGGACGACAAAGGAACGGCCGAGCATGGAGTCACCAAATTCAGTGACATGACAGGTACAAACCCCCTCCCCCCTCCCTCCTCACCCCAGTGCCGCTGTGGGAGAGTCTGGTCCACATTCGCACATCACAGCACCTGCTCTCTCTGCCAAATGGCCTGTGCGAATTCGGACCTGCCCTTCAGCCCGTTGAGCCGGTTGGTTCATTACAGTGGTTCACACACTCTCTCACTCACACACGCGGATCTCTCACATACACTCACGCTCACATCACCGGAGACCAGGATCGAACCCGGAACTCTGGATCACTGAGGCAGTGTCTCAACCCTCAAAGGAACTCTGTTTGGTAGCACTCTCCCATGTTCCCGTCCCCACAGACGCTGTGTGACAAGCTGTGATTCCGGAATGTGCCGGTTGGTTCATTACAGTGGTTCACACACACGTACCCCGCCCCCCCCCCTCTCTCTTTGGCATCAGAGTTGACACAAAGAGGGCCGAAGCACGGGCTCCAGTGCAGTACATCACAAGCTCGGCATTCCCAGGCCCACCAGCCATGAACTTCGGGCCCACGCCGCTACTGCTCCAGAACAGCTGCCCACGCCTGGGCAGAAACGGTCAATAATTCTAAAATGCAACACTTCCTTCCCCGTTCCGCAGACGAAGAATTCAATCAGTTCTACCTCAACCCGGTAATGATGAACGACTCGTCCTGGATGGAGGAGATGGCTCAGATACCTGTGGCCGAACCCCCGCCAAAATGTCGGATAAGACGCCGATGCGACTGGCGTCAACAGAGAGCAGTAACTCAGGTCAAAAACCAGGTACGTCCCAACTTCTGATTCAGGACTTTCAGAGTTTCCTGCAGTCGGTGAGTCTAGGACCAGAGGACACAGATAGAGTGGATGTGGAGAGGATGTTTCCTGTAGTGTGGGAGTCTAGGACCAGAGGACACAGATAGAGAGGATGTGGAGAGGATGTTTCCTGTAGTGGGGGAGTCTAGGACCAGAGGACACAGATAGAGTGGATGTGGAGAGGATGTTTCCTATAGTGTGGGAGTCTAGGACCAGAGCACACAGATAGAGTGGATGTGGAGAGGATGTTCCCTATAGTGGGGAGTCTAGGACCAGAGGACACAGATGGAGTGGATGTGGAGAGGATGTTTCCTGTAGTGGGTGAGTCTAGGACCAGAGGACACAGATAGAGAGGATGTGGAGAGGATGTTTCCTATAGTGGGTGAGTCTAGGACCAGAGGACACAGATAGAGAGGATGTGGAGAGGATGTTTCCTATAGTGGGGGAGTCTAGGACCAGAGGGCACAGATAGAGTGGATGTGGAGAGGATGTTTCCTATAGTGGGGGAGTCTAGGACCAGAGGACACAGATAGAGTGGATGTGGAGAGGATGTTTCCTATAGTGGGGGAGTCTATGACCAGAGGACACAGATAGAGTGGATGTGGAGAGGATGTTTCCTATACTGGGGGAGTCTAGGACCAGAGGACACAGATGGAGTGGATGTGGAGAGGATGTTTCCTATAGTGGGGGAGTCTAGGACCAGAGGGCACAGATAGAGTGGATGTGGAGAGGATGTTTCCTATAGTGGGGGAGTCTAGGACCAGAGGACACAGATAGAGTGGATGTGGAGAGGATGTTTCCTATAGTGGGGGAGTCTAGGACCAGAGGACACAGATAGAGTGGATGTGGAGAGGATGTTTCCTATAGTGGGGGAGTCTAGGACCAGAGGACACAGATAGAGTGGATGTGGAGAGGATGTTTCCTATACTGGGGGAGTCTAGGACCAGAGGACACAGATAGAGTGGATGTGGAGAGGATGTTTCCTGTAGTGGGGGAGTCTAGGACCAGAGGACACAGATAGAGTGGATGTGGAGAGGATGCTTCCTATAGAGGGAGAGTCTAGGACCAGAGGACACAGATAGAGTGGATGTGGAGAGGATGTTTCCTATAGTGGGGGAGTCTAGGTCCAGAGGACACAGATCGAGTGGATGTGGAGAGGATGTTTCCTATAGTGGGGGAGTCTAGGACCAGAGGACACAGATAGAGTGGATGTGAAGAGGATGTTTCCTATAGTGGGGGAGTCTATGACCAGAGGACACAGATAGAGTGGATGTGGACAGGATGTTTCCTATTGTGGGGGAGTCTAGGACCAGAGGACACAGATAGAGTGGATGTGGAGAGGATGTTTCCTATAGTGGGGGAGTCTAGGACCAGAGGACACAGATAGAGTGGATGTGGAGAGGATGTTTCCTATAGCGAGGGAGTCTGGGGCTTGAGGGCGTAGCCTCTGAATGGAGGGGTGTATATTTAGAACAGGGATGAGGAGGAATTTCTTATACCAGAGCTGGCGAATCTGTGGAATTTGTTGACACAGACAGCTGTCGCGGACAAGTCGCTGAAGCAGACGTCGGCAGGTTAGTCAGACTGTCAAGGGTTACCTGAGAGGGCAGGAGAATGGGGATGAGAGGGACAACAAATCAGCCATTGAGGAAGGGCGGAGCAGGTCAGTGGGCCGAATGGCTTAATTCCACTCGTACGTCTGAGGCTCTTATTACTCGGTGTGTTGACGTGGAACAAGGTACGAGAATAACTGCGCAGAATAGAGAGTAGCCGTCACGGTGTGCACAGACAGGATCCGGAATGGAACAGGGAAGGTCGGGTGAACTTCCGGAGTGGGTGGAGGGTGCTGAGGCGGACAGATTGCGGTGACGGGAACAGACAAAACATATGCATGTTGTCATCTCCCCCCGCAGGGGAGGTGCTCTGCGTCTTGGGCTTTCGGGTGCGTCGCCAGTATCGAGTCGCAGTGGTACATCAAGACGAAAGTGCTCAAAGTCCTCTCAGAGCAAGGTAATCCCGCGGATAGCACCTCTCCCCCACCCGCTGGCGCTCCGGAGCGTGATTCCGCCTAACCCCAACCACACACACACACAAACTCACCCCCCCCACACACACACACACACACTCACCCCCCCCCACACACACACACACACTCACCCCCCCACACACCCTCCCACACACACACACACACACTCACCCCCCACACACACACTCACCCCCCCACACACACACACTCACCCCCCACCCCACACACACTCACCCCTCACCACACACACACACTCACACCCACCCCACACACACCCTCCCACATACACCCCCCCCCACACACACACACACTCACCCCCCCCCACACACACACACACACTCACCCCCCACACCCCCTCCCACACACACACACACAAACTCACCCCCCCCCCACACACACACACACACACTCACCCCCCCCCACACACACACACACACTCACCCCCCCACACACACACACTCACCCCTCACCACACACACACACTCACACCCACCCCACACACACCCTCCCACATACACCCCCCCACACACACACACACACTCACCCCCCCCCCCACACACACACACACACACTCACCCCCCCCCACACACACACACACACTCACCCCCCACACACACACTCACCCCCCACACACCCTCCCACACACACACACACACCTCATTCCCGGCGCCGTGACCAAAGTCTCCTGCGGTTTCGGTCCACAGAGATCCTGGACTGTGACCGTTACGACAAGGGCTGTTCGGGTGGTTATCCCTTCACCGGCTTCGCCGCTGTACAACGTATGGGTGAGCATGCTCTCTGTCTTTCTGCCCTATTCAGACTGGTTCACTGCACGGAAAGCCCCACTGGTAACACGGAATCACCAACCTCTCCCCGAATCGCCTACTCCTGCACCTACTGCCTATTGTCCTCCCTCTGCAGCATCGAAAGCCCTTGAATAAGGCGAGAGGGAGGCCGTTATCTACTGTCCCCCTCCTCATTCTTACCCCTTCCCAACCATCTGATCTCAAAATCGGCCTCCCCATCCACAATTCCCGCTGCCTCGACGAAGCAACCAGGATAATTAAGGACCTCTCCCATCCCAGTTTCTTTTCCACCCCCCCCCCCGACAAAAACAGGCAGAAGCCACAGC